>NC_051179.1:188805195-188841944 GCF_013339695.2 Rhipicephalus sanguineus | reverse complement strand
GGAAGTGATCCGACAGCACTTGCAATAGTACGCTATGGTAGGACAACACGTACAGAGTGAGTGAATGTAACGTCTCTTTGCAATCCCTTTAATATGTGGCGATTTACCTGGATTTTTCGTGATATCCAGACAAGTACATGGAGCTGTGTTTATAAAGGGACACAAAGAGGAACAATGACTTCGTTTAGATTGACAACTTGCACTCTAAGAACTTAAATGCCACATGTTTCACTATCATAAGTTCATTGTAAGCGAAAAACATCAAAATTGAGGTTTCATTTTTAAATTTTGCGCCAGAACCTCAACGCATGTCGTAAAAAATTCCAAAATATATTTTGGTATTTTTGTGGCGTTGGATCGATGAAATTTTTTTAAAGCTTGTGTGTGTTGAGAATATGGCACCCACAGATTACAATGTACTCCATTTTTACCAATTGGAAGCTACGAAGGACCCAGGAGACACCTTCGAAATTTCTTGAGTCACAGTGTTTGGTGCAGGAATATCAAGGTGGCGTCGCCACCCGCATTTTCTTTTCATGCGTTTTATCTCTTACGAAGCGTCGTGTTGCTGTAACAGTTGTTTTCAGGAGGGTGAAATCCTACTTAACTATAGTACACGAAAAATCGTTTTGCTTTTTAGTAAATTGCACTTACTGTAAGGCATGCAAAAAACACATGACAGGTAATCATGGACACATTGGCTTCAAATATTCTTGCAGTTTAGGTGGTTGGAGGCTGAAATAGCTGGACACTTGACTGCCATAAATAGTTGTGTGACAGTTTGACAGTATGGTGGCAACTTTATACATTGCAGCCACTTGCTGCCAGAGAAGCTTCTGGTTTTTTTTTAAGTCTAAGAATGCAAATTCTGCAAGGACTTTACCGAATCCTCACTCTACGGCCTCACGGACAGCACTCATGCCGCAGTTGAACGCCTGCTGAGCAGGCGACAGATGTGAGCCACCATATGCTTCATTAGAAGTGGGCGAAGTGGTACGCAGGGTCCCCGTACACCACGAAGTCCTCATTTCCAGTCAGCCTCTCCAACTTTGTATACACTCCGCTTTCCCGGAATTATCCTGCATAAACAGGGAAATAAGAATAGAAAACACATGTACTTCTTTGCGATTTTCAAGTGTTAATTTTTGGGACGTCTGCATGTAAAAAATTTTCAGTACATGTAACTGTTTCTAACAAAAATTACATATGCTCTTTCCCTAAACAGTGGACATCCTGTCAATGTTCCTAGATGCTGCTGCCTTTCTTTGTCATCGATATGTGAATGTAAATAAAATTACTTCATCGCCTGATTTTACATAAACGCCTTTAACATGAAACTTTGTGCCCTGTGTCAATATCCAGTGCACACTGTACTTGCAGAATTACAGCAAATTCAATGATTATGGCTTTCATAAAGTCATCTAGCATTGTGTGTGTTGGTATGCCATGATATTTTCTTGCTTTTGCCACGTTTATGAGCTAGAAATTGTAATGCATCACTTTCATGCGTGAACATTGTTTCTTGGTAATTGCTGCCCACTATCTCGAAGAAATAATGCGGATGAAAGTGCTACATTTAATAATAAAATGTAACAAAGCATTCTGTGCTGCAAGTAGACCGAGTTCATAAATATCCTGACTTTCTAAAAAACATTCTTTCTCAAATGCCACACTGAGCAGACAAACACAAATAATTGTTTAGGTTACTTGGGTACTGTCGACATGACAAGAAAAGAATTAGCAACTAAACAAATGAGATACACAGGCTAATGATGTCGTGTTTTGAAACACAGGTCAAGGACATTACTCTAGTGGTAAGGCTGACAAATTGTTGCCCGATGGTCACTGCATGTTAATGAACAGTGCATAAGAGCGACATGCGGCTAAGGTGCGATGCAGTTGCACATATGACCCCAGTCATTGCCCCTGCGTCACAGAAATAACTGTGTGGCAATGCATATTGTATCATCAAGCACATACATGAGAATTTCTTTTGATGAATGACAAACCTGCCATTGGTACGGGTTCGCACCGTAACAAAGAGGTGGTAGAATACCTCTGCACTTCCTCTTATCGTACAATAACAGTTGCTTCGACAGTGAAGTCTGTGTTGTGGGTGAACGGAAAAACTCACTTGCATCATGCCAGCTCCCTGGGTAGTGCCCATCAAGCTAGCACACAATGCCATTGGGGCACATAAGCGATTGGTATTTCACCATGTGCATTCTCTTGTGGCCGGAACAGTAAAGCTTCTGGTTTCTTTTTGGACGGCAAATTGGACGGGCAGTGCCGTCGATGAAGGCCCAGCAATTGGGCAGGGGAGAACCCTTGTCTTCAACAGCCTGGAGCAAAGAACGATGAGGCATGCATTTTTGAAATCATATTCACATGCATGCGACATTAAGATGTCTATGAAATGATCTTTGCACATTGGAAAACAGCACAGGATAACACTTGGAGAAAAAGCCTTCCCTGTAATGCAAAGCAGTGTGTGTGTGGGGGGGAGGGGGGCATGAATTATTTATGATAGCACTAACACTACAGTAAAACGAATTAGCAAGACCAGGATAACTGTACATGGCGTGTTTAGGTATGACGGCAAGTGAAAAAAAGCAAATGTTTTCAAAGTGTCATTTTTGGTTTATGGCCTTGTTATTGGATAAGTTATTCGAAAGCTTGTGGCTAGGCAGTTCTTTTTTTTTTCAAAACATACAAGCAAAAATGTTAGACCACCCATCACCTATGAAACCGAAACTGAAAGCGCCAGTCTTGTCTGCATCATAACATTAGCTTTATATATAGTGTTTTCTTGGTTATTTATAGACCATGTGAGGTGTGAAGATGTAAGAATGCTCTAAAAGCATTGTCAACACGTCATTTTTAATCATAAAGTAATTAAGTCCTCTCCAGGTGAACCTGTAACGTGGTACATGTGTTGTTCACATTCAAGGACATGTATGTGAGCCTGTAAGCCACCAAATTTTCTTTTGTTGGCATAGTCTGTCATTTCAATGATGACAGCTGAAGCAGATTTGACATTTTAAACAAAATCAGATCAAGCTAGGTCTTTACAATGCTAAGCTTGCCTCACAAATAATCAGCACTACAGCGCAAAAGCACCCCATCAATACAGTGATGTTGCTAAGCATGCTAAAAAAATTCACAGTTGCCGCTTGAGCAAAAGCACACATTAGTAAGGTTCGCGATAAAACTGGCTAAAAATATTAATAATTTTAGGGCTCGTGATGGTCTGGTGAAACGACTGCACCTGTTTGAAGACTTTTTTATTTATTTTTTAAGAACTTACATTTGTGGTATTTTTTTGCACGCGAACAGTCACAAGTCTTTTGCTAATATAAATGTTTCTCATTAAAACTTTGCATGCTTTGTCGCATTAGCAGGTGTGTATTGCACCTCAATAAGCAAAATCGCGCTGCAACATTTAATATAGCTGTCTGTTATACGAAGGAGCCCCTAATGCTAGTGCATACTGTTCTGGTTATTTATTGACTATGTTTGTAGTATTCATCATTTTTATTTCATTTCGTTCATTGCGTGGGCCGAAGCATCATTTTCCATGCCCCTAAAAAAAGCACAAAAATGTAATGAGTCGAACATGAGCTAGGAATGTTGACGTAGGACCCACTTTCAATAAAAATTATTTAGCAAAAATAACAACTTTCTTTATAATGCTATCATGTGCCTAAAATGATGTGCTTTATATTGTATACCAATAACCTCTAGTGATTATCGCTCTTAAAACAAAAATTCACCCCACACTTGGCCACCTATTCTAAGTTACAAATGTAACAAAATTGGAAGATTTGTAGCAGTTTAAGCGCTACAACGAAGTGAATAGTAAACTTTGTTGTAGCCTAATGGTGATAACTGGAAGGCCAGGTAAAGCAATAACATCTGGCGCGCCTCCTAATTATCAATACGTACGTTATTTGGCGTCCATGACCAGAAGTTGCGTTAAATGGTGAAGGGGACCACATGGTTTCACCAGAATAGCTGTTTTACCTTCCTATACCCACTAAATTATCGGGAGTTCGAGCCACATTTGTGTTCAGTGACTCTCCCTGCCCAGTCAAGAACAGGGCATCACGCAACGCCTGCCTTCAGAAAACAAAAAAAAAAGACTAGCAGCAGTCTTGCTTAATAGAAACAAAAACTAATTATAGTACAGTCAGGAAGGTGTGTAGTATATTAGCGCTGACTTACGCCGGCGAATTCCTTCAGTGAGGCAGGCGATATCCATTCGTGGTTGTTCACGTCTGTCAGCAGATGTCCGAAGGTGCTCAGGATGTGGTCCATGAGACGCGAAGTAGCACTTGACATGACTGATGAGTGACGCCCGAAAATCCCCTCTAACCCCCGTATTCAGAAACGCTCCTTCACTTGAACTTAACTTGCCACCGCCTTCAACGCGTTTCGAGCGCGCTGCCTTTAGGCTGTGCCAAGGCAGCACAAACGCGTTTCGAAAGCGCTGCTCAAGGCGGTGGCAAGTCAAGTTCAAGTCGAGAAGCGTTTCTGAATACGGGGGTAAGTCACACCACCTGTTGGGATACGCCAGCCTCCGCAGCAACACGCACAGAGCCTCTCGGCCACACAACCTCACGTTTTGTGCTGTGGTGATCTCCCGCGGCACCAGCAGAGCACTACAGAGATCGTTGAAGTCATGTTTCTGGAACCGGAACATGAGTTTGAACGTTGTAGAGTCCATGCCGTCGATGTCAAGGAGCCCACATTGGGAACGGTACCTGACCAATTCAGCCTCCCTGCTTCGCCTCATTTCGTCTTGAAGCTCCTCCACCGTAAACTGATGCCTTAGCAGCCGCCGCTCTTTATGCGACAACATGAGGTCCTCAATTTCCGCCCAACTCAGGACCGACAACAAGCGCGCACTTGATAACACGCCCGTCGGAGGCATCCTTAGGCGCGCGCGCCGAGCTGAGCAAAAGCGCTACTTTCACGGCAACTGCGCAAAACACCACACCACACGAATAGCGCACGCACACGCAGCAGAACTCAGCACGGTATAGCCACAGTAAAAGGGCACAGTAGCAATGGTCGACAAAGTCTGTCTAAACGCACACAACGTGACCAAACACACGGTAAAAGCGCACGCACATGCAAAACCTCGCGTAACTGAACAAACCGACGTAGACCATGGATCCAAAAAACGATTCGCCTTGGCTTGGATGCTAGTGGCCATTATGACGGCCGCTACTACGCGAGGGCGCTAAAAAGCACCCAAAAGCTGTTTTATTGCTAATAACATACGTCCAGTTGAACCATACGTATCTCGGTACGGCAATACGGGGAACTAAAAGTGTCGTTGAGCGCTTCGCATGCAGCGTACGCAACGTATCGTGCCGCGTACGTGGGCTCGTTACGTACGCTCAACTAAAACTGTCTATTGTAAAACTGGCTATTGCGTATGCGTCGTACGCCATCCTCTTGCATACTCACGTTAGTGGCGGAAATAGCCTATGCACCCAAAGAACGCTATCTTTGCGTACCCAGCCAACCATCAATATTTAGAGGATGTCCACAAATGGTCTGAATATGCTGTGTTATTTGTGGATATTCAGTGGATATTGGGTGAACATCACTACTTAAATTACAAAAGGTGGATATTCATGAAATATTCATGAACATTGTTTCACTAACATGCACAAGAGAGCTCAGCATCAAGAAGCCCGAGATATTTAGCGTATATAAAAAGTTCACTTGCTTTGTTCTAATGTTTAGATGGGATACCCCATGGTGGTGACACTCATTAGTGGAGCTGCTGTTATGGCCTCTGTGATGTGGTTGAGGCAGTTTTTCCAAGTCCAGATTACCCCATGCTTTCCTTCATACACTACTCGTCGAGCATCTATTTTACCCGTATTTATGTTAGCTGTGTCATCAATGGTGTTAATAATATATGCATGAATTTTTATATTTGCGGGCTAACAGTGCATAACACCACTATGGAAACTGAGATGGACATCCCCCAAGGCTTTTGTTATATTGCGTACAATAACTTCGGCAATACACCCAGGTGAAAATTTGAAGTAGGATTTTAAGTGGTCCAAAGTGGTACCACTTGCTTTCAAGTGGCCATTGAAGTGGTCCCACTTGCCGCGAAGTGGTTTTCAAAGTGGTGCCACTTGCTTTTAAGCGGCCATTAAAACGGCACCACTTGGACGGCAACTGGTCTCACTGGGAAAATAACGTACTTTTATTCTACCGTTGGAGTAGACGTGCGCCAGACCGCCACAACGAGGTGCTTGCTGGTACTGAGCCGTTGTGCGAATAACCCGTGCTTAAAACATAGTCACTTCCCAGCGAAAAGGAGCCTTTTTTTAAACATTCGCCACTATCTGCCACAATCTACCAGCAGTGAACTCTGCTAGCTCCAACTCTGCTTTTTCTACAACGCCGCTAACGCCGCCATGTCTGCCCCGTTTGTTGGCGGATGAGTAGTGGTGGCCCTAGTCCCGTATCTTTGTTTTTTATGTTTTCATACGCTAATTCTAAATAAAACCATATTCCATAATATAGTTACTAAATAAATAATGTCGTGCTTTTTATTTAGAGCTAGAAGTGTTACAAACAGCGCTCTAATATATTAGAGAACTTATTAAGGCACGACAGTTTCCTACAACACATGGCGACTCGTCGTGGGGCTTCCTTCCTGTGTGTACCCGTTATTGGAGCGAGTTTTAGAGAAGGACTTGTCTAACATTACCATGAGATAGTTGGTATTCTTGGTCAGATTTATCTTTGGAAAGTGTCACACGTAATGACCAGCATGTTTGAGCGGTTTTTGCTGCTGTACTGGCGGTGTCTTGGATTCATCAGCGCTGGTCGAACTACACCAATTTCCTCAGCTATAATTCTTCCATAAGGAGGTAGGTATTGTATTAATACATTTCAAGTATAAGTGAACGTTTATCCCGAATATTTGTGGGTTTTATTAAGCATAAGAACCCTCGCGGAAGTCTGAAAAGGATTAGACCACGCTTAAAGGCAAGTCATTTGAGGGGATGTCATCTGCCGCGTCTGCAGCGCTTCTTCAGAGTATAGTCCTGTATGCGATGTCTATGTATGCGCGAAGTACAACGTTTAGCGAGTGGAATGCGGTAGTCAGCGGTCATGGTGCCTGGCGCTTTCTTACACGACCGTTGAGCGCTGAGGACAATGATATATTACTGGTTAAGGTATATAATGAAAGGAAAAGCCTTGCTTCCGCACTGTGACAACGTTTGACTACCGGGCATAGACCCAGCATTCACTGATGACTCAAACAAGCACCAGCCGTCGTGTATTTCTGTTGAGCATTCCAAGTACATGGATGAATGAATGGTTGGATGGATGGATTCTATGAGCGTCCTATTATAACGGGGTGGCGACCTGTGCGCCGCCAAGCTAAAAAAATAACTTATTTGTTCTTTTTATTTTGGCCTAATGCCTTGTCTAGTTAAATTAACAACTTCCTAAACCACATGGCAAAGTGACCTTAGTTTGCCGCTATTTATTTTTGCCATATCTCCCTACGTTTGCTTTACCAATCCTCTAAACGTATATTACTTCTATTGTAGATCTGTTTAACTTTCTATGGTTTTCCCTGAAACCCAAGGCTTCATGGGTTAGTGCCCAAACATGAACCCTGGTGAATATACTTACATTGAATTAAAACATGCTGCGTTGTTTCCTATTTCTTCTCTACAGCATGTACATTTTTCTTTACTGAATCTGGCTCTATAACTACGCGTTCTAAAGAAACCCGACCTGACTGCAAATAGTAAAGCACTTCCCCTTGAATTATCATAAAATGCTTTCCTCCTTATTTCGTATTTGTCCTTTCGCTAATTGCTCAAAATATTTCTTTTTTCCCATCTCTTCTATTCAATAAATATTTTTCGCCTCTATGACTTTTCACCTAACGTCTTATGTTGCCATATTGCTTACACTGCCGGCTGGTGAGTCTCAGAATAACAGAGAGCTGAGCTAGTTGGTAAGTATTCATTCTAAAAAGACAAGGCGTGCAAACACGGACACAAGAAAGAAGTCAGGACACCACAAACGCCGGCGTCTGTGGTGTCCTGACTTCTTTCTTGTGTCCGTGTTTTAACGCCTTGTCTTTTTAGAATGGTGTCTCCTTGTTTTTTCTCCACTGTGAGTCAACACACATCCTATACAAATACTGGAGCACTTTCTTTGCCCACCTACTTTCCTTAATTTTCCTTAGCCTCTCTTTGAACCTCGTTTCACCCTGAGTTTCTGTCACCTCAATCCTTGCCCATCCCATATTGCACTTTACAGCCTCATTTGTCGTCTTCCTGCGAGTGCCCATCTCGAAGTGTCCCACAGTCCTTTGATTCATATCAAGTCCTGATTGCACCTCTTACTTTATACACATCACTGAGTTCCCAAATGTAGGTTCCTGGACCATTACAACATTCCGCGAACCTCAAAGTAGCTCGTACCTATTGTACCCTCATAACGCTCTGTGCTTCATTACTGCAGCATTCTTCTTTCCATTTATTGCAGTGGATTTTCGTGTAGCTTTCTGTATCACCCTCACAAATACACCGAGGTCATCATCATCATCATCATCAGCCTGTCTACGCCCACTGCAGGGCAAAGGCCTCTCCCATGTTCCGCCAATCAACCCGGTCCTGTGCTTTCTGCTGCCACGTAATACCTGCAAACTTCTTAATCTCATCTACCCACCTAATTTTCTGTCTCCCCCTCACGCGTTTGCCATCTCTTGGAATCCAGTCAGTTACCCTTAATGACCACCGGTTATCCTGCCGACGTGCTACGTGCCCGGCCCATATCCATTTCTTCTTCTTGATTTCAACTATGATGTCATTAACCCCCGTTTGTTCCCTGACCCACTCTGCTCTCTTCCTGTCTCTTAAGGTTACACCTATCATTTTCCTTTCCATCGCTCGCTGCGTCGTCCTCAATTTAAGTTGAACCCTCTTTGTAAGTCTCCAGGTTTCTGCTCCGTAGGTAAGTACCGGTAAGATGCAGCTGTTATATACCTGCTGTATTTTTTTACCGTCGGTATTTCCTGGACCTGTATTGATGCGACCTGATTATTGGGATCGTCCATTATTATCAATCTACATTTTGTTATACCAAATTCTAGTTCTAGACCTTCACCTTCTCTTCCGCATGCGTCTTATGTTCATGGACTGCTTTACAGGCTAAAATGAGCTGTATATCATCGCGGTTATCTGTGAATAAGACAATATCCTTATAACATAAGCCTGGAAGTTGCTGCTCTTGAGTCACACTCACCTGTTAGTGTGGCATATGAAAATCAGTGTTGCTTCATTCTCACTTTTTCCATCTTCACCATGTATTGGCCTCGAGGCCTACCACTGGAAACACCGGCGCCACCGTCGGCGCGACGTGTTTGGCAGGATCACGTGGTCTCAGCGGCCGCGTCGGCTGCTTGCGGAGCGCTGCCGCGTGCTTTGAAAACGAGTTTCAAGTGTCACATGCGCTGCGGTCTGTTCAAATACGAAAGTTTTCTCTCATTTTCTACTCAATTGAAACCCTTGTTATAGAGCGGCTACCTCGGAAGGCGAGGAACATGGGGCTCTACCGCTCGGTTCCGCAGTGCCGCGCTTAAGCAACGGAGCCCAGCGTCAGCCTGCACCGGTAACCGCGGGACAAGAAACTACATGAAGCCTGAGTTGTAAAGCTAAGAACCGGCAAGTATCCATCGGCTACGGGTCTTGTGTGCAACAAGCACTTCCGCGACGAAGACTTTCGTTACTGCGTCGGGCCTCGATGTTCGGTGAGTAGCAGACAGCGCGCACTGAGACGATGGCTCGCGCGCACTTCCCGCCCGCAAATGATGCTTATCTGCTACAGGATAGAAAAGGCGCTACGTTTTACAACGTGCGATGCCATCTCAGAACCCTCCCGTGCGACCTCTTGATCGTCGGCCCCGTGCTCAGCGTCCACAAAATCGGCTGCAGATGCGCAAGTCATTGTTTAGATACGTTGAATTAAGAAAACTCACAGGGTCCCTTATGCATTCGCTAAAGATGACTAAAAGGCGAAAGCCATCTTCTTTTTGTGAGTAGTTGTACTGATTCTCCCGCGCCCCCCTCCAAAAGCGTTCTGCACCTAACGCGGTTTTGCACGGCCTCACGACCGATCACGAAGGCAATGTAAAGGGACCATGACGTGTGAATACGTCATCATGTGACGTAATGTTATGTGACGTCATAATGACGCTACATGTTTTGGCGATCTGTGACGTCATGATGACGTCATATGGTGACACCATCACGTGGCGATTATTTTTTGCATAACTCGTGTTGACACCGCCGACGCGGGCCGCCGACGGGCAATCTTCCCATTTTATGAGGCATCTAGGGCTTTCGCCTTCATAAGCTACATAAGTTTTGCATTGCCTCCGTGATCGGCCCACCGATCACGGAGGCAATGCAAAGGGACCATGTCGTGTGAATACGTCATCATGTGACATCACGTTATGTCACGTCATGGTGATGTCATAATGAAGTTACAAATTTAGGAGATCTGTGACGTCATGTTGGCGTCATATGGTGACGTCATCACGTGACGATTATTTTTTGCGTCACTCGTCTTGATGCCGCCGGCGGGCAATCTTCCCGTTGAAGAGGCATTTAAGGCTTTCGCCTTCATAAGCTACGCGACGTTTGCTGGTGGACTAGCGAGAGCCAAATTGTGCGTGTGTGTGCTGCATTTATGTTGACAATAACATTTTTTCAGTCGAGCTTGCGTACCCCTGACGCAATCATAATGGGCTAAAAAGCCCAAATTTATTTGTGCCACTCTCAAACCCACGTTGGGCCTCTCCAACGCCATGTATTTTCTTGGAGCCTCATTTATTTACGTGGGAAAGATGCCACCCTGTCGGCGTTAGACACGACACTGCTGCCAAAATTGGTGGGGTACTCGCCAAATAATTACTATCGTGTTTTGCGGCTGCTGGTTGCTGCAATAACTTCTATTTTATTCACCGCTATTTCAAGTTCATGTGCGTCCTAGTTCACAGCCGACGTTTGTAGAACAAATCCGGCAAAAGTTACTGTATTTTCTTTCTTTTCCTTGGCGTTGAATGCTACTGCATTCTCGGTCTCGTAGACCACTTCTCCTTCCACCAGCAATCTCGAAGTGGTGAAGCTTTGGTCTATGAATTGGTTCATGACAGAGAGCGGCAAGTTCACTGGAATGCAAGGGGATCGATAATTAAGGAGCATTAAAAAAAGGCGACGCATTTGTTCACGTTTTGTGTGAGCACCAAACGAAACGAATGCACTGAATAAAGAAACAGAAGCAGCGGCACTTTCCCGCTGCGAAGACCGATCAATACGCAGTGCGAGACAACTTGTCAAATTACATTGAAACGTACACGAATTTAGACCGAAAAAAAAAAACACTGAATTGTCGGGACGGCACATCACAAAGTTTCCATGCGCACCGAAGCCGTAGTTGTAAAGAAATTGTTTTTGAACTGCTCTGATAGCGTCCGCGCAACAGTAGTTCTTTCGGTATTCACAAATCCTGATATTTTGCGGCCTAAAGTTCACAGCGCGTTGCCAAAACGCGCTCGTAGCAAAAGCGAAACCATCAGTACAAACATACATGCAGACGCTCATACATGCAGAGGCACCGTCAGTCGTCGCGAACCCATGCGATCGCTGGCTCCAGCCTTCTTTCTGTTATGCTCCGTTTGGTTATACAGGCAGTCTACTCTAACGAGATATTTCACATAGTTTGCACTCAGCGAGTGCAAACTATGTGAAAACTATGCCCGACTACCTTTCACGCAAGAAGCCGGTTCAGGGGTCTCCAACGCGGTGACCGCGTGTAGCGTGTGCTCGATTTTCTGCTAAGGGACAGCGACTGTAGACTATCTTGTGCTTTGAGTTCGTCGAAAATGATTATTTTGACAGTAAAGAACACACTTCCTTTCGAAAGTACTTACAGACATGCCCTGGAGGGCTGCAGCAAGGTGTTTTTGTAGAGCGCTGCCCGTGTACTTAGATTTAGGTGCACGTTAAAGAACCCCAGGTGGTCGAAATTTCCGGAGCCCTCCACTACGGCGTCTCTCATAATCATATCGTGGTTTTGGGACGTTAAACCCCAGATATTAATATTATATTATTATTGTAGAGCGCCGACAGCAAAACCCATGGGGAGCGCGCCTGCGGTATCCTACCTAGCACGCAATCGAGGCGCGTCCGATAGAGGGCGACTCCGTAACTCCTCGCGGCCAATAGCATGAATAACAGCTGAGACAACGGACATTTCTGCCTAAGCCTTTTGCTTATCTATACATTCTCTTTGCTACTTATTTTTTCTCATTCCACGCAGACTATAATTTCTCGGTGTACCTTCCTCACAAGCTTATACAGTCATCACGTATGCCAGCTTCTTTTAATATAGTCCTTAAGGTTTCCCAATTAACGTTTTGATGCACCACAGAGATGTCTAGAAAATCCACGTTTAATAATCTGTTTCATATTCAAGTAGATATTTATCTACACTGTGTAAGAACAAATAGGTTATCCTGTAAACCCCTGCCAATTTAGAATACACCCTGAAGCTTAGAATAACAGAGAGCTGAGCTAGTTGGTAAGTATTCGTTCTAAAAAGACAGGGCGTGCAAACACATACATAAGAATGAAGTCAGTACACCACGAACGCCGACTAACAACTAAAGAGACGCAGGATGGCGGAAAAGAAAGAAGGCACGAAAACTTATCTGCGCATGCCCATGCAACAGGCGAACCTATCAATCCGGCACGCGTGGCGGTCTACGTGGAAGATAACTGATAAGGCATTTGATTTCATCTTTATGCAAGTTAATCGGCGGTTGGCTCACGCATGCGCTTATACTATTCTCGATATGCCATGCCTCAATGATCAGGCGCGCTTCTTCATTTCTACGCCGGTACAAAACTGCGCATTCATCGAGTGTTGACGTGCACTTACACTCTCGACAATGTAAAGTTAGATTAGAAGGTGAGCCTCCCGTTAACGATCTGTTATGTTCCAATAACCTCTAGTTAATGCAGGCCAAAATTTCTGCGTTTAAGTTCCCCAGAAAGACTATTGTCTTTAAAACGTTTTCTAGACTATGTGTGCTACCTGGGTCTTACCCAGCCCCTTCCACAGGCCCGAACGCACTAGCTCGTGCCAGCGCGTTCTGACTAGCATACAACGCGTTGGTTCATCGCGCGTCTGCAGACTATCGTTCCCCGACGCCATCACATGATTGCTGAAAGAGTGTAAGGGGAGAGGCCACAGCGTCTTACCCAGCCCCTTACACAGGCCCGAACGCGCTAGCGCGTGCCAGCCCACCTGGTTCCCGAGCGGACGGTCGCCAAGGGACGCACACAGCCCCGAGCAGAAGCTGCTTCGCATCTAAAAAAGTTCTTCACAAGGTGGGATTGGAACCAGCGTGCCCTCGATCAAAGACGAGCGTCCTAACCAGTCGGCTATCTAAGCACGCTAGCAGAGCACAGCACAGCCCTGTAGAGTATAGTGTAGCCAAGGGGTGGGAAAGGGAAGTGGGCGTAAGGTGAAGAGATGTGACGATGAGGAGGAGGGAAAGGAGGAGGGGAGAGATTAAAGCATAGCACAGACAGAATGAGAAAGAGAGAAATAGAGAGACAAAAATGCAGAAAGAGAAAGAAAGAGAAGATCAACGAACGAGAGAGAGAAACATTTGGTGAAAAAGAAAAACGAGAGACAAAGAAATAGAGTGAGAGGTTAAAAGAAAAAAAGGGGATGAAGGATGAAGAAAGATAGAAAGAGCAAGACAGAAAGAAATAAACTGAAATCAAGGAAGGAAAAGGACAAAAAAGAGGCAGAAGAAGAAAGAAATAGAGCAATCTCTATTGCAAAACCCAGCGCCACTGGGTACCAGCGTCCAGTGCCATGCCTGATTATGGGCCCAGCGTCGCGCTGGATACTGCGCCGCTGGAGCAGCGTTTTACTGAGAGGCGCTGGGTACTCAAGCGCAAAACGGCTCTGCAGCGTTAAAACGGCGGTCCCTACGTTCCCTGCATGAATATATTAGTAAAGAAAATCATATAGAAAGCATCAGTGCAATAAAAAAAAGAAAAAAAGCCGTATGCAAAAAAAAAAAAGAAAAGCTCCACCACGAGAATTCGCCACCTCTGAATCTCCAAGCGAGTACTCTACCACTGCGCCACGCTGAAACACGTCAACGTCGTTGTAAAAGGTCTAGTCAATACAGTAAGACAGCGTTTCGTTTCATATTTCGGTGTCGCGTATTCAAGGAAGACGCGATCTTCCTTTCCAAATCACGCTTGCCTCTTTATTAGACACAAACAAACGACGGCCGGCAACGAATGAAATGCCCAAAATGGGAAGAGGACTAGGTTTGTTTAAGAATTCCCGTTTTAACTCCGAAAAATATCAAATGGATCGAGGAGCAGGGTACAGTTTGACGGCTGTTACTGCCGATTTTTAACAGCCGTTTCTCGCCCTTGCTAATGATGAACATGTACAGAAGCTTTATGATGACTCGTTCGATAAACACGCGCCGACATGTATTCACACTGAGTAGTTTTCTCGCGCGTGCGACGATATTACTGTGGGGCGGGCGTGTCTGTATTCTGACTTGCAGTTCTATCGATACCTACAACTATAAAAGCGCTCCGCAAAAACAAATATAATTAGTTGAAAAAAGATGCCGGTGTACCGGTTGACAGGTGTGTGTTCTCACGTATGAGTCAGAGAAGTACCGGCGAGTGCGGCCGGCTGCTTTCGGTGAGCCTGCGTTCGCTGTCTCTACGCTGTCTGAGATAAAAGGCTAAAATTTCTAAAATATTACTGACAAAAATACCGAAAGAATTTTGAAAACCATTACAGTCTATGCACGCTTCTACGGTAGCCAGCAGTTCGTCGTGAGGTCTTGAGTAAAACAGGTCCTTCAGGTCATTCGAAAAGGCACAAAGTTGCTTGTCGCAGTTAGCACCTAAGAACATTAACACTTCATTCGAGATTTCAACGAAAAACGGGTCATCAATTCCTAACAGCTTACGTCGCTCTTGTAAAAATAGCGCTATGTATTTTTCCCGAGAATCACGTTCCGCAATGATGACTCTGGACGGCATGTCAGTTTTCTGCGTTTTCGCACTAAAAATACGTCAAGGAAGTCTCTCTGTGACTTTGATAGGTCTCCTGATATCTGGTTATCGCTCAATATTTTACAAAGCGTTTTAGCTTCGGCTTTCACCTTAGACATGGAAACCATGTCATGGAAAGATCGCTAGCTGACATTGAAAATTATTTGTAAATTTCAGACCGCGTGCTGCGCTATATTGTTTGGCCCGCATGTTCTCAGCATCCTCGACTAGACATAGACACCGTTTCTCACCATGCTGAAAAAGGGCCCCTTTAGGCCACAATACATTTCCAAAAAAGTACTCTGGATGGAGATATCTTACACAGAAAAAAATTCGGCAGATCCCACGTACCGTGGGAGTCGATGCTATGCGAAGCATGCGGCGGGTGGGTGACTGTGGCGTAACTTTTTTTACTGAGCGGCAGCATACAAAATAACGCTAAAGATTTGTATAAATTTTATACACACATATATATACGTTGAAGAGCCGAAGAGCCGCATATGTTTTATATAAGCAGTTGTTTACGGTTGGGTAACGCTGCCAATGGCAACGTGGGTATTACCAACACCAGAAGCGGTAAGCTGATATGTAGTGCTTATACGTGTCCCGAGAACGCACGCACGTTTCACGAACCCTTGTGCATGCGTGCAAGACGTTCTTGACAGGTCTTGAACAAGGGCATCATCACCGTGATCACTGAGCACCAGCAGCTTGTCATGACTTGTTATAGGATCGGGTCGTGATCGTGGTGACGAGGGGTCCATGTGTAGTGAAGTATGTGGTATAGTAGGTCCGTTGGAATTCGTGGATGCCTCGGTCATTTCGTCGACAAATTGTCTGTCGACAGAACCGGCGACATATCGGAATCTGAAACCACCCTTTGCGTTGGTGAGGTATAGACCGTCGAGGCTGATAGGCCTGGATAGTGCTACGTAGACCAACATCAGTGCATGGTGTTTGTCGTATTCGTAGACTACCTGGGCGTATGTGGCATACGTAGCGTAGTCTACAAATCGGCTGTCAATCAATCTGGCATCATCCTCGGTCAGGATGAGGCCATCGCCCGGCCTTGTAAGAAATGAAGAGGACACTGCGTCGTTCTGGTGGACGAAGTGCACTTTACTGTGCGGTGATGTGGATATCATATGTAACTTTCGTTAATGTATTCCTCCGGGGTCGAGCAATGCTTCAATATAGCTTGCTGAATCATAGGAATACAAACGTAATGTTTATTAGACTGCTATAAAAGCAGAGCCAACACTGGAACTACAGACGTTATTCTGATATGACACCTGTATCGTAGGAGTACTCATCGTAGGAGTATCATGTAGTGTTTATTGCTTTCTTGTAAAATTAGATAGCCAGCACCACAACCACAATTGACGTCGCGCCGATATTACGCCTGCGTAGGCTGTTTTTCAAAACCAATTTATAGACCTTGCGTGGCTCAGTGGTAGAATACCTGATTGCCACGCAGAATGCTTGGGTTCGATTCCTGCTGGGATCGTAATTTTCATTATTTCCATTCGTTGAGTGGACGCTGCCGATGTTGGTTTTCTTTAACGCTCTGGCATTTAAGTTACCAATGCCTGTTCTCGCCGTTCCTGGGTAGATATAAACTGTCAATCACCTGTGGCGCATACCCGTACACCGCGGCCCGTGGTAAACGGGTATGTGCCACACGTGTCTAGTGAAAAGGGTTTGACGACGTACGCGACAGGATTTTAACGTTATTCATGTCATGACCCGGCAATCATATTCGTCAAATCCTGTTACCCTCCCATGCAAATTTTGGTCTACACCAAGTTAAGGAGGCGATCATGAGAGCACCCAGACTTTGGCGGCTAGATAGATAGATAGATACGTAGATAGAAACGCTCAAAGTGCCAGAGGTTCGCTAAGAAATGCTTCGCATTTAAAATAGAACAGACATTTCATGTTTCAGTCACGTGTACATAAGCGTCTATTTTTTGTTTTGGAAAATTGCTGCTGATATGTTTTCATTCACTGTGCTGATAGCTGTTTCATTGACTGTGGTGATAGTTCAGGAACAAAGCAATAAAGTGTGTTAGCTTTTGCCTAACGCAGTTAGCGAGAGTCCTTTCAGTAATAGATGGCTTTTCCAAAATTATACGCGTGTAGTTTTCGGAAGTAAGTATCTTAAATGTATTTGTGTTCGATTTGATTATATTGTACATGACTGTCGCTAGCTTTTTATAAAAGATCTATGTTGGCGGACCTATTCAATGTTCGTTAAAAATGACGCCTGGGAACTTTTGAGTCTGAACACGATCAATGAAAGCTCAACGATATGTCAGCTTCGCATGACAGAGAATAGAACGGTTTCGTGACCGAAAAGTAAGGTACTCTGTTTTCTTTCTGTTTATTTCTAAAATGCTTGTTTTCAGCCATAACGACAAGCTTTTAAGCCAGAGGTTTCCTTTTTTGCTGGACTACATACGTCTAGTTCAAAAAGAAAGTACGCGAATGTTGTCAGCGCATAATACAATATCTGGTGTTTAAGGTACGTTCACGATGTCATTTATGTAGAATAAGAACAGAAGTGGCCCAAGTATGGAGCGCTGTGAGACGCCGTAATTCATCTTGTCCAGTTTTGACTTAGAGTGTTTCGTATACGTATACGAAAAAATTCTGGCATATCTCACGCATTGTGTCGATTTAATGCGAAGCGTTTAGCAAGTTGCTGCCTACGACGCATCCTTATTTCCTTTTACGGGAGAGTTGTTATGCCCGCCGTTTTTCCGGTTCCCGATGTAGACAAGAAATTACGATCGTGCCCGCGCGGCCACGTGAAGCCAACTTAAGCATAGCTGTGCCTAGTTAGGCGAAGTAAGTTATCGCCGAACCTAATTCCGCCAAGTTGAACACGGCAATACCTAATTAGCTAAGCATAATTAAGCTAATAAGACAAAGCTTAACTAAGCCTAATTAAGCCGAGTGGAGATACTGGTGTGCCCAGTCGTTTCGTGCTCGCTAAGATGAGCCGAACTATTCCTAATTAAGACTGAGCCTAGTTAGTTCTAATTCGGCTAATTAAGCCAAAGTTAGATTGGGATTCCAGTAAACCGAGACATAGGTTGGGATTCCAGTAAACCGAGAAAATAGGTTAACGCTGCTTGCTTTCCTTGGACAAAAGAAATTAATTCTTAGCTCTTTGAAGTCGCATCTACCAAGAATGGAAATTTTTGTTGACTTTTCAAGAGCACTCGATGACATAAATCATGATCCCTTGCTTAGTAAGCTAGGGAATTATGGTATACCCGTCATAACACTTCGTTATGTCATATCTAGATCACATTCCGCAGTTTGTACAGATGAGCCTTAAGTCTCAAATTTCGTCACTTAACGTAGGCGAACCCCGGGGCACTATCTTAGGGACTCTAATTTCTAACATTTTTTATTTGTTTATTGTGTGTGCTTAAGGCGAGGTTGGTAGCTAGATATGGCTCCACTTCTCCTACATATTAATTTGCGTCATGAAGTTATCAGTAACAGCAAAGTAATGCAAAATGCGCGCGCGAGACATCTCCATCCACAAAAACAATTTTCACACGTCATAAACAATGTCCACGCGCCAACAACAAGGCTCGCACAAAAGAAACACAACACGTTGGCGCTTAACATAAGAATTTATCTTACAGTTCTTTAGAGAAGGTGATTACACAACAGTCACTGGCACTTGCCCTCACTTTAAACGCAGCTGTCATGAAACACGAGAACCAACGCGAAACATGTGACCTGAAGGATGCAGCAATAATTAAAAATGCGAACAATAGTTGTTCATGTGAATCGGTATCTTTGTGATGTTCCTGGCTTCTCTAGAAACTGCACTAGTGCTTGTGCAGTGATGCTTTGAAGAGTTTCTGTTGACCATGGGCCCAAAACTTTTGCTAGTAATAGCGGCCGCCTATCCAACCTATATATTCTTTCTAAAGCTTCTTTTTTCGGCGAGCAGCATAATTTTCGCAATGTAGAAGAAGGTGTTCCATGCCTTCTGCCTCTTCACATGTACATTTTTGTTAATGATATCGTAAGCATGAATGTTGAGACACGCTATGTGATCTATGCCGATGACGCTGCGGCCCGTCTTCAAGAACAGAACTTAACCTTCGTGAAAAGTTGACCTACGACAGTACGAGAAAAGCATAAGTTTGGGAAAAGTTTCAAAAACTGCACTTAAGGTTCACTTGTGAAAGTGCCACTTTGCTGGGTAAGAAAGGCTCATGGGAACGAGGCTAAAACGGTTTTCAGACTTGTTTTATTGAATAAATGAAGAACTTCAGCTCCATTTATATAAATGCGCAGCCATTTATATAAATGTTCCAGCGTTTAGAAGGTTACAGCCGCCAGCACCTTTAACTCGAACGCTCCGACGCCTGGCCTCGGCTCGGTTGGACTGAAGCGTTGAAAATGATATGCTTGCTGCAGTTAACGATAGATGTAGCGCGCGTCGGTTTCACTAGTAAATTTCTGTTTCCAGTCTGCTTGACCGGCGGGTCGAATGCACTCCCTCGGCATCCCGTTTTCGCCACGTTTCGCTCGTGTATAGTGCCTAGAATATACTGGCTAGTGTGCTGAGCGCGTGCTTTGGCGTCGCCACCACGCTGATGCCTTCCCACAGTCACCGCATGGCGGCGCTGCGACTCGCTAAGGTCTAGAGTAACTGTATATGCTACCTTTAGGTAGCTACCTAAAGGTAGCATATACAGTAACTCTACTAAGGTCCATCGCGCGTCGGCGGCTCCTGCGCTTGTGGTTGCGTAGCACGGCGCTTTCTGCTGCGAATACAGTGTTCTTCGTTCCTTTTAACACACTCGGCAGAACATTCAATCGGAAGAAGGGAACAGTGGCAAATTACTGCCCGCAGAGAGTCCTCAACTGGTTGGGCCCTACAAAATGACCAAGGTTTCACACGTACCTCACGGTCGTCTGCTAGCTTTCGCGACACTGTGCTTCACCACCAAAGCGAAGTAGAAAAGTCACAATTAATATACTACGATACACCCAACTTGCCAGTTGAAAACAGTCAGCCAAGGTTGACACGTTAGGTGCAAGCAATCGTGTCGTAAGGATGGCTCACGGCAATTTCGATCGCGATCAAGTCCGACTCGGATTCTTCGCTGCTACACGTGAACATTCGCTGGCGATAGCAGGGTGCTTTGAAGGGCCAGTTAGTACATCTTATTCTGTTGAAAACAGCGCGAAGACGGGACGGAGGCTAAAGAACAGCGCTTGTGTTGTTTGTTATCCTTAGCCTTCATCCCGTTTTCGCACTGTTTTCAACGCAGCGATTTTACTCGAAGTAGATCCAGTCAACTGCAATTCGCACCGCTCAGTCGTGGTCAAATTTATTATATTAGCGGCGCATCACACTCGGTATGGTGCACCATCATGGACTTGAAGAGTGTATTATGCGCCGAGAAAGTCGGATCGGTGGCTACGATAATTCTCGCGAGCATATAATTGACTCGGAGCAGGTCGACAGTAATCGCAAATTCCCGTGTAACGCTGGTATTACACAAATACACTAATATTTCTTGCAGACATTATGACACTAGTTTTTGCCCATTGTTCGCTTTCACAAACAGGATGAATATTGCACACCCAGTGCTGCAGATATCAGCATAGGCCCCATACTCTCGGATCGGTTGTTTCGATGTTTCTGCAGTTCAGCTGTGGCTACTGCATTGTTGTATCTACATGAGCAAGTCTGTAGTTAACAGAGCATCGTTCATACGCAAATGTAGGGGGGGTGGGGTCACTTTCACTGTTCTGCGTTTTCCAGCATGGCATCCGGATTTTCTAGACCACATGCCATGAACACAAGTCTGTCTGAATAGGATTCACTACTCATGCATTTTATCTGAAAGGTACTACTGACTTCACAAAAAAACAAAAACAAAACATTACGAATGTGTCTGGAGCTTGAATTTCATTTTAACAGAAGGAAAGATAAGTGCAAAGAAACCGAACAGGGGTCATTAGTCAAGATTGACATCTCAGTGATGTCCAGCATTGTGATTAGCTGAAATATTGCCTGAAAAAAATCAAGTGCAAGGCACCTTTGTGAATATAGGCTTTTGTTTTCATCCGCAATGAACTAACAGTTTAAAGCGGGATGAGACTTCCCTTGGTAAAAAAAATTCAATTTTGGGATTTCAAAATTACCTTATACAACATTTCGTTATCTTTCAGAAAATATATCACATTTCGGTACTCACAGTTTCAAAAAGAATTTTAGGTCCTTTTTGTTTGACACATTTACAGGTAATGCTCGCGTACCCCTACGTTATTTCTGCGTTTTTCTCGAAAGAACATTTTTGTAGTTTCTGTACATTTTCTCGAGAACTAGTTGGCTTAGAAAACAAAAATTTCCACGTGTTAACTAATGGCATTTACATAACTGGCACTAGAAGCTGTAGCCTATGCGCATTTGTATTTTTTAGTATAAAAATCAGTCATAAGTGCCAATTTTCATAAATCAACAAACGTAAGAAAACATAACAAATATAGTTTTTGGTGTACGCTCACAATTTTAGTTCCACTTCTGTAAAGCGTTAGTAGCTACCTTTATGCAAAATTGCAATGGTCTGCAGCTGGCAGATCTTATTTAAAAAGTACATTAGTAGAAAAACAAGCACAAATAAAAAATACTAAGGAATTGCAAACCATTTTTGAGCTTTACTGCAACCTGCGTCCACCTTAAGATACCTCGCAAAATTTAGTCATAGCTTTCATTACCACTGCTGTACAGCCGAGCTTTGAAACTCACTTTCGAAGTTTCACCCCACCTTAATAACTGAGAATATAATCTGAGTTTCACTAAGAAAAATCCCACTGTTCCACAACTTAACCATCAACTTATCAAACATAAGTAATGTTCAAAACACACAGCGCACACATAAATGTAAACAAACGCTCAACAGAAGAGACACAATACAAATAGTCATAATACCAGTTCTTAAATCACCAAAATACAGTGAAAAATGTTACCCGGGCAGGGAAATACTCAAACAACTGCTTAATAGAAACATATTAGTGAAAAACCCGATCTGTACTTCAACAGAAAATGTGATAGCCACTCCGACACAGCGGAACGAAGCATGTTTTCTGCCTGCCCTCATGCTTCTCCCGTTGCATCATTACTCTTTGCAGTTCTCATTTACTCGTGCGTACACAAAGGACAGCGCAAACACGATAAAAGCAGCGCAGACGTGTCCAAGACAAATTCGGATACGAGGCACTAAAGCTGCGGAGGCCAAACCGGCGCGCGGCCTACACTTTTGCGACAAGCGTCGCCGCCTACCGGCGAAAGTTGGAAGGCATCACCAGCGCCACTGACCTCCAGATCAGTGACCAGCCCTGCCACCTCCTCCCATAGGAAACCCCCTCCGCTCAGCACACTAGCCAGTATAGTCTAGGCACTATAGATCTTTTTTTTCGTGGGCGCCGCCATATATCCTATCGGGCGGCACCGTCCCTGGTCTGGCAACCCACTGGCATGTGCTATAGTGCCTAGAATACATGTGCGAAGCACCGCGTTTGTATTGAAAGTATGCTTGCGGCTGCAGTTGCAGTCGGATTTTTTCGTTCTGGCGCGCTGAATTTCGTATCAAGAGATGCGGTCTACTTAAGAAATGAGTCTGTGAGACGTCCTGAAAAGGTTTGGTCCGTTGAGGGTCAATGATGTTAATATACGGCGGCGCGAACGTGTCGCAAGTGGTCGATGTCATATATTTTCGGCACTGTCTGTTGGAAAGCCACGCAAATATTTCGACTCGTTCTAGCAGGGCAAGCAAGTTCCGCCACTGTTAGCGTATACAATGAATTTTTTTCTTGGATTGTAATCTTTTAGTTAGTTTTTTTTCATTCACGGTGTGTTTATGCTGTCGCAGCGACTACCGCTCGTACTACATGCGGTCGTGCGTGAACAAGCAGTCTCGATTTCGTGGCACGGCATCTGTTCGTTGTTCACAAACAGTTGCCTATCTTGTTTCTCAACTTTTAAGTGACCGCTTATTACTCGCTCGTTTATTGCCCACCGGTGTGGACGAAGTTAGGGCTGTTTACAGGGAGGTGCCGGTATATAAAAACGATGCTGATGTTGACATGCTGGCGCGCTTCTTTTTCTTTTATCTTTCAAGAGTCGTGATATTTGATTGG
Source organism: Rhipicephalus sanguineus (assembly GCF_013339695.2). Classification (NCBI taxonomy): domain Eukaryota; kingdom Metazoa; phylum Arthropoda; class Arachnida; order Ixodida; family Ixodidae; genus Rhipicephalus; species Rhipicephalus sanguineus. The sequence goes on along the minus strand of NC_051179.1, from coordinate 188,818,590 downwards.
ATTTGGGCGGCGATAATATGAAGATGGTTAGTGTGTTTCTTCTGCCGGTGAGGCACGAAGCGCGCCCGGGCTCGAGCCTTTGACAGGCATCGGAGGTGATTCGCGTTATTTTCTTTAATTTTTTTTTTTGTAATTTCATATACCAGATGTACTGTTCTAGCTAAATTCTTGCTGTCGTTCGCAAAGCTAAACAGCATAATTGGCAGTTCAAGAAACATTAGACAAGCGTAACAACGTGGTTTTTGTATCGCGCTTATAGCGAATTAACTATGGATGGATGAATAAACTTTATTTTGGTACTATGTTGTATATTATTGCGTTGTATACTATTGCGCGACTTGTTGGACACGGTTCTTGACTACTTAAAAATATGTCTTCCTGAGGTAGTTCTACACACGCAGCGACAGAATTCTTTTTTTTTTTTTACTATTCGGCTTTCATATCCCTCATCGTATACAATACGCCTCGCTGTCTTACGGAAGTTGCAACCTCACGACAAAGATCTCGCCACGTCTTTCCATGCAGTGTTCACTGAATGTTCGGGTTTTACAATGCTGGTATGGAGCAATAATTAAATGTATAGTGGTGGTTGCCCCGCTGCGAAGTGAGGGACTTCTCGTCCGTGCTAATACCGGTATACATCAACTGCAGCGACCACCGTGTTGAGCCGAGCTACGAAGCTAATTGTTAGACCAAACACATCATATTAAAATGTAATAATAAAACGAAGCGAAAACAACTCAGGTGGCTACTCGAGTGGTACTCAGATGTTTTGCACTTTACCGGACAGGGCCGCACTTGACCGCTTATATCTGTGGCGTTTTTTTCGAAATGAGCTAAATCCAGAAACCGAAACTAGCTCAAACATTTCTCCATTGGCAAATGCATTCTCTAAACTTTCCTCTGAAAGAGTTATCAGAACGAAATGGGTCAAATACCAACAGCTATGTGTGCTCACAGATCTCGTTTCAAAACGAAATTGAGCCAGATCCATGCGCTGTACGGATCGAAATGAGTCAAATCCAGTGTGCCAATAGCAGAGCGCTTCAGCGATCACGTCATTCAGGAAACATGGAAGCCTCTGTGTGATTTCCTGCCTAGCCTGACTGCTCCGCCTGTTTTCTGGGTGTTTCTGCAAGTCTTTTTTTGCCCTTTCGGAGCTGGATTATCATGGATTTTGATGGAAGTGAAGAGATCGGCGAGAGATCTGTCCCCAGACGTCGACGACATCGTGAACAGAAGCAATGTCGACGCCGGCGAAACAAGATTTTGCCGCTGCCGGAATTTCAATAAAGTTTTTTTCAAGAATACCGCATTGGATTCAATGTCTCAATTCAATATGAGCCAAATCCAAAGTTATCATGCTAATAATAATGAAATCTACTGCATATTTTTTAATTGATTGTGGCCAGAAACTTCCCCTAGCCGACATGTAAAACATATCATAGCTTTGACAGCGTTGTATTTAGTTTGCACAGCAAATTTTTGCCGTTTTCTCACATTCTCTTTGGATGGATTTGACTCATTTCGAAAATGAGTCAAAGAAGGATATCTGGCCATGTCCGATTGACATTTGACTACGTGGAATACGAGAGATTCCGGATATATTGCGGAACTTGCCGATTTAGAACCTGTAACGTAACACAAACGATGTACCTTGAAGAGTTTGCAACCGCACACAGTCCGCGTTTGGTGATGCACGTCGCATACTTATTCAGACAGCAGTTTCCTTTTTTCTCTAGTTGTTAGAACAATCAAAAACGGCAAAGTGGTTTCCTGTTGACCTTTCGCTGGCTAACATCGCAATGGTCTATAGCTCGTGGTCTATAGCTCGTGGTTACGGTCTATAGCTCGTGGTTACGTTATCGCGTGCGCCCATGGCGTTCATTGTCGTATCACGGCGGCCGTGGTCGTATACTCATCTCGACAATGAACCATTGCCTGCGACAGCTTCGCACCTTTCGAGTTTTAATTCGCAGCTGCTGCTCAAAAGAAATCACATGTATAAGAAGCAGAGCAAACGCACGTTCATGGCGTTTGTAAAATTTGCCCAACTGCTTTTTATACATGTGATTTTTATACATGTCATTTCTTTTGAGCAGCAGCTGCGAATTCAAACTCGAAAGGTGCGTAAGCTGTCGCACACAATGGATCATTGTCGAGATAAGTATACGACAAGGAACGCCATGGGCGCGCGCGATAACGTATCCACGAGCGAAACGTGGCGAAAACGGGGTGCCAAGTGAGTGCATTCGACCCGCCGGTCAAGCAGACTGGAAACAGGGGTGCTATTAAATGCGAAGCATTTCTTAGCGAACCTCGGGCACTTTGGCCGTTTCTATCTACGTATCTATCTATCTATCTATCTATCTATCTATCTAGCCGCCTACGTCTGGGCGCTCTCCTGGTCGTCTCCATAACTTGTAATATACCAAAATTGGCCTAGCAGGGGATCAGTGTATGACGAACACGATTCACTAATCATGACATCAATAACGCAAAATACCTGTCGCGTACGTCATGAAACCCTTTCTCTCTATCACGTGTGGCACATACCCGTAAACCAGAGTTATAGTTATGCGGGTATGTTCTAGAGGTGATACAGAGTCTCAACCAACACAGTAACAGCGAACAGACACATTGACACGCAGTCTCAACCAACACAGTAACCGCGAACACACACATTGACACGAAAAGAAAGCGATAATAATAAGAATTGTTGGGGTTTTATGTCCAAAAACCACGATATGATATGAGAGACGCCGTAGCGAATGGCTCCGGAAATTTTGACCATTGGGTATTCTTTTACGTGTACCGAGATTGCACAGAACACAGGCATTTTGTCTCTATCCAAATGCGGCCGCCGCGGCCGGGATCGAACCCGCGACCTCCTGGTTAGCAACCGAGCACCTTAACCGCTACACCACCGCGGCAAACGCAAGGAAAGTGAGGAAAATGAACACAGAACACCCCTGGAAGACGCTCAAGTACCATCCACTCGCCCACATGGTCCGCAACGTGGACCACGAGGATTGCGCAAAAACCGGCGTCACTGCTTCCTACAATAAATCTGCTGAGAGAACCAGGCCTCTCATCATTACCGGTGTCTTGAACATTGACTTATCAAGACTCAAAAATGCTTGCTCCTTATATTGCGTGAAAGACGGATTGGATGTGGAGAGGGCATCAAAAGACCTCACTGCCGCGTCCACGACAGGCGGCATCATAGATCATTTCATCGTAAGAGGCATCCAGGATTCCCTCCAGCTGTACTATCCCTCGCACTTAACTACACTTAGACCCCTCGTAACCGCGGTCACGAACGGATTCGATAAACAAGTCCGGTCCAGCTGCTGGTGCTCACTGATCACGGTGATGGCGACCTTGTTCGAGAACTGTCAAGAACCCCTTCTACACATACACACAGGTTCGTGTAACGTGCGTGCGTTCTCCGTCATAACGGACAAGTATAAGCATTACAACTGTAACTGTGACTGTATTGTACGTGCAGTGCGCCTGCGCGTGCCATTCGGCTGTGTATATATCTAGGGAAACTTTCCTGAATGAAACTTAGTTGCGACTTACGCCTGTCCTGTGCGTCTGTGTTCCTTCTTTGTCCTATTCGGATTCGCGCTATCCAGTATTGATGGATATAAGCACTACATATGAGTTTACCGCGTCTGGCGTTGGTAACACCCATGTGTCTGTTGCCATCGCTACGCAACTGTAAACAACAGGTTATATAATAGATATGCGGCTCTTCAATATATGACTGTGCGTATACCACTTCCATATTTCTCTAGCGTCATTCCGTAACGGTTCGCTCAATATGTCACCATCCCACGCATGCTTCGCATAACATCGATTCCCACGGTACGTGGGATCTGCCAAATTTTTTTTGTAAGCGTTCTGTCACAGAACGGAGGCGGAGCGTTCTATGAGCTGCACAGGATTGGTCGAGGCTCGATTCAAATTCAAATTCAATATGCATTGTTTAACGGTCCAAGACGTGAGAATAGCCTGGAAAAGCCATAGAATGGTCATGTGATAGCCACAGAACGGCCGGAGACCTCTTCCGTCTACCTCCTCTCCCTGTTCTATCGACAAAAATGGATACAAAATGGTCTCCGGACGACTTGGATTGGATTGAAACGTATGTGCGTGGGCTGAGGAGAGGAAGAGCGGCTTCACTCGCTGACTGGTATTCAGCCATTTTCCTTTTGCGACAGTTTGCGAAAATGGCGTCTCCGTTCTCGTTCATGCCATTTCGTGTCGCCTGCGTGGCTGCTGCAGTAGTCATGCGGAAATGAAGCCCCGAGGTAGGAGATGCGCTTGAGGTGATGAGTGAAGAGGAGTTCCGGTGGCACTATCGTCTGAATACCGGTTCGAGTGCTGGCGCTGTTCAAATATTACTACAAGTGGACAAATACTGAAGCATTGGTTGGAACAGCGTGGTAGCCAGCGCCCTTTCGACCGTCTCTCGAAACTGTGACACCACCTAGCTCCATGTCAAGATGCTAACACAAATAAATTGTTGAAGCAATCGCATTCTTCAGTTTAGAGCTTTGAAAAACAATGTCAGACAATATTAATGTTCAGCTATAACAATTTCATATGTTTTCGTGCGCTGAAAGCATTTCCAAATTCCTTAGCTAGCTATTGGCTGCTTGCCCCCTCTCGTTCTTCCGTTCGGTCCCGCCTCCGTTCTGTGACAGAACGCTTACGAAATAGCGCCCTAGAAATTTACTAGTGAAACCGACGCGCGCTCCATCTATCGTTAACTGCAGCAAGCATATCATGTCAAACGCTTGGCGGCGCTGACCTCGCTGAACCTCGCTGAACCGAGGTGACGCGTCGGAGCTTTCGAGTTAAAGGTGCTGACGGCTGTACAACTGCCCAAATCTTTAACTAGCGTGCGCGAGCGGCGACTTTTTTGTGCGTCAGCGCCGTGCGACGGAGCCCAGTTGCAAACAGGGCTAGGGTAAGCGCATGCGCACAAAGCTCGCTCAGTTGGGCCCGTCGTCTGCGAGGCTATTTTTTGACGTAACCCCATATCAGCGCATTTCAGACGAACCGCGTTCTTCTGCTTATCTCATGAGTGCGGGCGTGTGGCGTACCTTTAAATGTTATAAATGTTATTTCCTTGATTTCTTGCTGCAACATTAATCTTCGGAAAATAAAACACGAGCGAATCTATTGGCCTGCTCACGCTGTCTGTTCGTCTGAAGTGCGCTAATATGGGGTGACGTCTTTAAGAAGGAACAGCCAACCAGACGATGGCCCCAGTTGTGCGTGCTTTGTGCGCATGCGCTTACCCTCGCCTGTTCGCAACTGGACTCCGTCGAACGGCGCTGATGCGCAAAAAAGTCGCCGCTCGTGCACGCTAGTTCAAGATTTGGGCAGCTGTACACTTACGTAAAAATCGAAATAAATATTGCTCACTTTGGTCGGTTTTCATCTTACGCGTAGCTACTACTAGCAGCCGTCGCTCAGTGGCCGTCACAACTCGCGGTTATGTTATCGTTTGCAAGTGTTTTTGTTACAGGGTTCGTTACTCTGTGGTGAAATATCGCGTGCAACACGAGCGGTTTTTGGGTCGCCACAGGTGAACTTTGCTGCTTGCATTCTTTTTCGGATTTTAGCATTCGGTGTATTTCGCAAACTTTTATTTTCTGAGCGCCCGTATGAATTTCCCCTTTTTTCATACTGTTCCGTATGGAAAGAACCAACAATCAAGAGTCACAGTGTCCCTTAAGCAGTCACTTAAGACGGCTCGAACGCGAAAGCCACCTTCTTTTTCTTCTCAATCGATGTATTGATCTTGCCCCGTCACCCTCTGAAAGGTACCTGCATCTAACGTGGTTTTGCACTGCTTACAAGATAGCAGCCACCTCACCTGGTTTTAAATTGCCTCCGTGATCAGACCACCTTTGACCAAGTTACGATGTCATGTGATGACGATGTCATGTGATGAGGTAATCATGTGGCGTTACGTCACTTGACGTCGCATTGACGTCTTAATGACGTCACGAATTTCCGCGATCTGGGACGTCATCATGGCGTCATATGGTGACGTCATTAGGCGATGATTTTGTACATTATCCCTACCCGACACCGACGGTCAAATTTTGCGTTTGATGAGGCATCTAAGGCTTTCTCCTTAAAAATATTGTTGGAATTTGAGCGCCTGTCACCTCTTCGTTACACAGTTTTTGTTGGTCGTCCGCAGCAGGTCTGCGGACGCAGGCGGCCGATTTAGTTGGACACGAGTTTCTGTCTCGGGACTCGATGGGAGAGAAACCCGCACTGAGACCACGTGTTTTTCAACGTGCACTGACATCACAAAGTAGACAGGCCTCCGCCATTTCGCGTCCACCGAAATGCGACCGCCGCGGCCAGTATCAAACCCGTGACCTTCGGGTCAGCAGCCGGGCACCGTAAGCGCTGATTCACTGCGGCGCATGGTTGATTCACTGCGTCCGCACGGCGTGCGGCGCACGGTGGAATCGATGTTATGCGAAGCATACGCGGGGTGGTGACTGTGGCGTAATTTTTCATATTGAGCTAAACGTTACGGAATGACGCTAGAGAAATGTGGAAGTGGTATAAACCCACTCATATGCTGAAGAGTCGCATATGTATTATATAACCAGTATAACCAGTTGTTCACAGTTGCGTAACGATGTCAACAGCAACATGGGTGTATAAGAATGGAGCTTGAGCGAGTTGGTATGCGTTCATCTTTGTTGAAACAGCGCTCACTAGACGACATTTGTTAAACACGAAGAAGATATCTACATCCAAAAGAAAGGAATTTGTATTGGTTCTAGAGTTGCGCCCATTCTGTGTGAAATATTTCGGAGCTTTGTCGACAGGAAGCTGGCACAAGGTTTAGATGGAATGGCAAAACATGTTTTCCGCTATGTTGATGATTATTTAGTGCTTTTCGAAGCTGGCGATTATTGTCAATATTCAGTTAATATCTTGAAGGTGTTCCGCGAGAACGGCAGTGGCTTGAACTTCACGGTTGAGATGATGAAGGACGGAGCCCTCCAGTTCCTAGACCTGCAGTTAGAATTTTTACCCACTCATGTTTGTTGGCGCTACCACCCTCGTTCACTGAAGCCACTTCTGAACTTCACATCAAATCATTCAAAAATAATAAAGCACGGTTTAGCCTTTCCTTGTGTCCGTGCTGCATTGCAGAAGTCCTGCCAGGATAGATTGCAACTAAGCTTTGATCAACACGTAGTTAGACTTAGGCAAGCGGGTTTTCCGGAACACGTAATTGCGCAAGCATGCGAGAAGATGCGCAAACACCTAAAAACAAATGGAACGCAGCCTGGAAATGATGATCGGACCGCCAGAGCAAAAACGTACACGGTGATACCGTACACTCACCGAGTGGCACACGGTTTAAAAAACGTGGCCAAAAGATATGGCGTTGACGTAGTTTTCTCATCTCCTCATAAGCTGGTGTCCATTTGTGCAAAGGTACAGCAAAGCATTGATAAGCAGAGGAACGACAGGGAAAGTGTTCCTGGCAACTGTGCAATTAACCACACCTACCACTATACAGTTTGCAAGGAGGCCACAGTATACCAAATACCATTATCATGCGGAAAAACTTACATTGGCCAAAGCGGAAGATGCGTTAACGTTCGTCTTCGTGAACACGAATGATCATTGACAGAAACAAAGCCATTTTCTCTCGCCGCTCATTGCCACGAATGCGGCTGCGCACCCTTCTTCAGTGACACAATGATTTTATCGCATCATAAAGAGCAGGTAGCAAGGGAAGTGATCGAGGCCTTCCACATTAGAAGAAAAGGAGATAAGTGTGTTAGCATGCCACCGATTTCGCTGAGTGACGCAGAATTTTCGTACCTTTGCAGCGCCTGCAGACTATGATACCTGTTTTTTTGCTTTTACTTGCTTGAGACTTGTTTGGGTCTTCTTCGCTTTTGGTGTTTTTTTGTTGTTTTGCTGTTGCACATCACCTATATATATTGCGTGTTTTTCCTAATAAACTTTATTTGCGAGTCAGCGCCTGTCCTGTGCCTTCTTTTACTTCGTCGTCGTCTAGTGAGCGCTGTTTCAACAAAGATGAACGCATACCAACTCGCTCAAGCTTCCATTCTTATGCAGTTTATTTCTAGTACACAGAGCCCTTTTCCATGTCCTAACCTTTACAGCCCCGCCACATTGGCCTCACTAATAGCAATTTGTGTCTGCAACGCCCGTACGGCAACATGGTACAAGAAATAAGGGTCTTGCCCATCAAATGTGCGGTGAGCCTTTGGACCCCTACAACCCTCTGCGACGCATGCCAAACGGGTATGCAGCATTTTGCGCACTGAATGGTGGCGTAACGCTCGCTTTTATCAGGAGCAACTACGATTGGTCTGCGAAAGGGAAGATGGCTTTCACCACAACAAACACCACCGACAATGTGCGTACCATGAGTGGCGCCGCATCATCGACAAAACGACGGATTTCCTCTGGGACCAAGTACGACCGAGCCTTCCTCCAAAAAGAAAGAAGGTGCCTACCCAAGAGGGAAAGGTACTCGTCCTGGGCGATGTGACTGTGCCGGAGGAATGCAAAAGACTGTTGGTGAAAGGACCGAAGTACGCGACAGCACCTTTGCTTACGCCGGTGGACAATGTCGTTCACTCCAGAGAAATTGGCGCCAAGGTGGTTGAGGAGTTTCGGGCTAGATGTGTGACTGAGTGCGTGGACGTTGTTGCGAGGACAGGTGAACCACAACGTAAGTCCGAAAACACCAAATCTGTAGTCACTTCTTTGTCTAACAAACAGCTCAGGCTTGTTATTGCCGATAAAGAAGGTTTTTTTGTCGTGCTTCCTGAAGCGATGTACCGAGAAAAGGCCAATGCGGCTATTGAAAAGAACTTCGAAAAAGCGAGAGATAAGATGAATAAAGTTAAACGAACTGCCGTGAAGTTGCTGAATGCCATGAAGCTAGACAGAATTGTCACCGAAGTCAAAAAGGCCAAAAACAGTTTCTTGCATGTATTCTTTGCCGCGAAAACGCACAAACCTGATATACTGTTAAGATCAATTGTGACAGAGAGGGGCGCTTGGCAACATGCTGTGTCGGGATGCTTGCAGCGGCATTTAGCTACCTTAAATGTAGATGATCCGTTTCGTGTTCCCAATTCTTCTGCCCTCGTAGAGCTCCTGCAGCAAAATAACCCCGGTAAATGTCAGGCTGTTAGTGTTGACGTAGAAGACTTATTCTACTCAATACCGCATGATGAATCATTGAAAAGTGTGAAATTGTGCGTATGTGATTTCAACGATGAACACGCCTTTTTTAGTAGTTGGCAAGTTCCTCTGGAATCCTTTCTAGAGTTAGTATCATTCTACCTGAAGTCCACATTTGTTAAACACGAAGAAGATATCTACATCCAAAAGAAAGGAATTTGTATTGGTTCTAGAGTTGCGCCCATTCTGTGTGAAATATTTCTGAGCTTTGTGGACAGGAAGCTGGCACAAGGTTTAGATGGAATGGCAAAACACATTTTCCGCTATGTTGATGATTATCTAGTGCTTTTCGAAGCTGGCGATTATTGTCGATATTCAGTTAATATCTTGAAGGTGTTTCGCGAGAACAGCAGTGGCTTGAACTTCACGGTTGAGATGATGAAGGACGGAGCCCTCCAGTTCCTAGACCTGCAGTTAGAATTTTTACCCACTCATGTTTGTTGGCGCTACCACCCTCGTTCACTGAAGCCACTTCTGAACTTCACATCAAATCATTCAAAAATAATAAAGCACGGTTTAGCCTTTTCTTGTGTCCGTGCTGCATTGCAGAAGTCCTGCCAGGATACATTGCAAATAAGCTTTGATGAACAGGTAGTTGGACTTAGGCAAGCGGGTTTTCCGGAACACGTAATTGCGCAAGCGTGCGAGAAGATGCGCAAACACCTAAAAACAAATGTAACGCAGCCTGGAAATGATGATCGGACCGCCAGAGCAAGAACGTACACGGTGATACAGTACACTCACCGAGTGGCACACGGTTTAAAAAACGTGGCCAAAAGATATGGCGTTGACGTAGTTTTCTCATCTCCTCATAAGCTGGTGTCCATTTGTGCAAAGGTACAGCAAAGCATTGATAAGCAGAGGAACGACAGGGAAAGTGTTCCTGGCAACTGTGCAATTAACCACACCTACCACTATACAGATTGCAAGGAGGCCATAGTATACCGAATACCATTATCATGCGGAAAAACTTACATTGGCCAAAGCGGAAGATGCGTTAGCGTTCGCCTTCGTGAACACGAACGATCATTGACAGAAACAAAGCCATTTTCTCTCGCCGCTCATTACCACGAGTGCGGCTGCGCACCCTTCTTCAGTGACACAATGATTTTATCGCATCATAAAGAGCAGGTAGCAAGTGAAGTGATCGAGGCCTTCCACATTAGAAGAAAAGGAGATAAGTGTGTTAGCTTGCCATCGATTTCGCTGAGTCACGCAGAATTTTCGTACCTTTGCAACACCTGCAGACTATGATACCGGTTTTTTTGCTTTCACTTGCTTGTGACTTGTTTGGGTCTTCTTCGCTTTTGGTGTTCTTTTGTTGTTTTGTTGTTGCACATCACCTATATAAATGCGTGTTTTTCCTAATAAACTTTAGTTGCGAGTCAGCGCCTGTCCTGTGCCTTCTTTTACTTCGTCGTCGTCTAGTGAGCGCTGTTTCAACAAAGATGGGCAACATGGGTGTTACCAACACCAGACGCGGCAAGCTGATATGTATAGTGCTTATATTATTCAATACTGGATAGCGCGAATCCGAACAGCACAATGAAGAAAAACAACTGCACAGGGCAGGCGTTACTCGCAACTAAGCTACAATCAGGAAAGTTCCCCTGGATATACACCCAGCCGAGTGGCACGCGCAGGCGCACTGCACGTACGTTACCGTCACAGTTGCGTTACAGTTGTTATGCTTATACTGGTCCGTTATGACGGAGAACACACGTACGTTTCCCGAACCAGTGTGTATGTGTAGAAGGGGTTCTTGACAGTTCTTGAACAAGGTCATCATCACCGTGATCAGTGAGCACCAGCAGCTGGACCGGACTTGTTCATCGGATCCGTTCGTGATCGTGGCTACGAGGGGTCTAAGTGTAGTGGAGTGCGAGGTATAGCACAGCTGTTGGAAATCCTGGATGCCCCTTGCGATGAAATGATCTATGACGCCTCCTGTCCTGGATGTGGCAGCGAGGTCTTTTGATGTCCTGTCCACATTCAAGCCGTCTTTCACGCAGTGTGAAGACCAGGCGTTGCTGGGTCTTGATAAATCGATGTTGAAGACACCGGTTATGATGAGACGCCTGGTTGTCTCGGCAGATTTATTGTAGGAAGCACTGACCCGGTTTTTGCGTAATGAACGTGGTCCACGCTGCGGACCACGTGAACGAGTGGACAGTAGTGGAGCGTCTTCCAGGGGTGTTCTGTTTTGAGCTTCCTCACTTTCCTTGCATGCGCCGTGGTGTTGTAGCGGTTACGGTGTTCGGCTACTGACCCGAAGGTCGCGGGTTCGATTCCGGCCGCGGCGGTCGCATTTCGATGGAGGCAAAATGTTAGATGCCCGTGTACTGTGCGATCTCGGTGCACGTTAAAGAATTCCAGATGGTCAAAATTCCGGAGCCCTTCGCAACGGGGTCTCTCATAATTATATCGTGGTTTTGGGACATAAAACCCTAACAATTATTATTATCACTTTTCTTACGTGTCAATGTGTGTGTTCGCGTTTACGGTGTTGGTTGAGGCATTGTATCACCTGTGGCACATACCCGCAAAACATGAACTCTGGTATGCGGGTATGTGCCACACGTGACTGGGAGAAAGGGTTTCATGACCTACGCGAGAGGTATTTCGCGTTATTCATGTCATAACCAGTGAACCGTGTTCGCCATACACTGATCGCCTGTTATGCCAAGCTTGGTATATTACAAGTTATGGAGACGACCAGGCGAGCATCCAGACGTAGGCGGCTAGATAGATAGATAGATACGTAGGTTGAAACGCCCAAAGTGCCCGAGGTTCGCTAAGAAATGCTTCGCGTTTAAAAAAAACTATGGCAGCTTCGCACTAGTGTTGCCAAGACTGAAGGAAGAGCGCAGATGGGTGGCCTCCTTTTATGCTTTATTTTTTCTTTTTTTTCCTCTCTCTCATTCTTTTTGTCCCGGTTTCTTGTATCCCTTTCCTCTATCTGCTTCTTTTTATTACTTTCTTTCTAGGACATTCTTTCTCTATCTATCTATTTTTTTTCTCTTTCTCACTCTTTTCTATCCTTATTTCTGTTTCTTCAGTTTTTAGCTCTCTCTCGCTCTCTCTGCTTCTTTTTCTCTGTCTCGTTGTTTCTCTTGATTTCTCTGTTGATCTTTCTGCCTCGCTCTCCGTTTTTTCTATGTCCTTGTTGTGGCTGTTTCCTTCTATCCTTTTTCTGTCTTTCTATCTTTCTATGTCTTTATTCCCTTAATTTCTCTCTATTTTTGTCTTGCTCTTTCTTTCTCTCCATTTTCTATCTCTTTCTTTCTCTCTATTTTTTTCACGTGTTAATTTTCGTTCGACACTCGCGCCTACTGCTCACGGTACTGGGACTTGAGCAATTCCTGTGGCACATGCCTACCTTATGCGTTTTCCTGTCTGTTTCCTGCATCTCTTTTTTGTATCTGTTTCTTTCTATTTACATACGCTTGGTATATACCTTATTCTTTTTCTCTCTGTCTATGCTTTGCTGCCTTATGTCGGCATTCCCTTCACGTCTCTGTATTTTTCTCTTCCTCGTTCTATGCCTTTCTTGTTCTCGCTGCTTTTCTCTTTCTTTCTTTCTCTCTAATATATATATATATATATATATATATATATATATATATATATATATTGTTACGCATCTAGACAAAAAAACGAAGGCCGGTGAAAGTGCCTGCCGCTCACTCCACAGAACTTTGAAGTTTCGTCCCACTAAAAAACAACTTTGCGCCCTGACACGTCTTCAAGAGAAACACTCATTACCGAAATTGTCACAACCGTGTCCACCAGGTCCATCACAGACACATAATCAAGAACACGCACTTTGTTTCAGTCAGTAGCACATCTCTAGCGACCTCACCTCCATCGGCCGCGCTAGCTAGTTTTCCGGTGGCGAAGGGGACGTGGCACGACGCAGCGGTGAGGGAGAACGAGGAGCACGCGGTCGCGGTGGAGGCGTCAAACTCCTGTCAGATGCCGGGGAGTGATTCCGGAAGCTGCTTGGCCAATAATCGTTACCAGATGGTGGTGGCCGCGGGACATCGCGAGGCCGTTCGGAGGGTCGTGAAAATTCTGACGGTAGGCCATATAGCGGAGCCGTGCGTC
>NC_051179.1:188762962-188805095 GCF_013339695.2 Rhipicephalus sanguineus | reverse complement strand
ACGAAGCTCGAGAAGCCATCTCCTCAAGGCTGAAACTGCGCACAGCCGCTCACCGGCAGACAGCGTCGCAGCTTGCCCCAGTCTAAGCAGCGGACCGAGGTCGTGCTCACCACTTCATGTCTCGTACTCTGCATACGTGTCGGACACGACACCGTTGCTACCAGTGGCCGAGTCCTATTTGCATCTGCAGAAGTCTGCGGCGCTGCCCTCGAGGACGTCTTCGCGTGAAGACATGAAGCGACCTGTTTCTTCCCCACCGTCGATCCAGGTAACAGACCAGCCAGAATATCGCGATAACCAGATGAACGCTACACTACTGTCAGCGGCCGACAGCACTTTTCATCCGCCGAACTCGCAATTGCCACCACCAAACTCGGCGTTGTTACAGCACACAGAGGCTATGGCTCCGCTCGCCTCTGATGCGCCATTCCGGGACGCTGACTTACCTACGGATATCAGGAACGAGAGGCTTCGTGAGCCGTTGATTCAACATCCTCGGTTGTCAGCGCAGGCATGGGAGGCACAAGGAGGTGGTCATTCCAAGATGAGCGAACTCTCGGTGAATGAACCCCAGGTGAAAGAACACATTATTCCCACAAACGACCTTCCCATACCGCCTGCGCCGCCTCCTTACGACATCGCATCCGACTCCAGAAGGGTGCTTACTGACGTCAACGAAGCCATGACGAACACGGCTGAAATCATTTTTGGCCGAGAACTGGCCATGCAGCCCAAGTATCTTTCATCTGACACGGCTTCTGACCCCTTTTGGCATGAAATACTCGGCTTGAATTCATGCGGAATTCACTCAGCGCCAACTGCTTCCCGAAATCCGTGGCGCACTGGCCCGATGGCAGCGGAGCTGCCAGAGCACAAGTCCCGTGGCGCGCCGGCACTGAGTGTGGCTCTCGGTTCGTCGGTACGTAGCATACTACCACAACCGCACACTGTGACCAGTCGTGATCCGGACGACCGCGTTGTTTTTGCACGTCGTCTACAGTCTGACCTACCTTGCTCCTACGTGCACCAAGGCAGTCGTCAGCGAGACCTACGACTTCGATGGCACAGCCAATGGCGCCCGCCAGAGTCGCCATCGGCAGCTTTCCATGCCGGATGCCAGAATATCCGAGAACTTCGACTACAACGACAAAGTCGATTTGGACCGCCAGAGTATGCTGAGACTTCTCAAGCCAAGTCGCAGCGTGTCCAGGACCGACCACCACGATGCAGCCAGCACCGCCCACCAGAAAAACTTCTAGCAGACCACCAAACCATGCTGAAGCGGGGTCGGGGCCGACCACCACGAAACAGCCAGTGTCGCCCACCGGACACACTCCTGGCGGATCTTCTGACCGAGTGGCCGCGTGGTCTGTTCCGACCATCGCGATTCAGCCAGCCCCGTCCACCTGAAATGTTGTCGACATCTCCGCGCGCTTTGCAGTCATGGCCGAATGTGATGACGAAGATTGACACCGGGGCTCTGGCGCGCGCGGACAGCTAGGGCGAAGGAGAGAAAGACGAGGGGTCAGATTAGAACAGCTTGCCCGAGAAACGGATGTTGGCTCTGTCTGGTTCATCACAATATATATATATATATATATATATATATATTATATATATATATATATATATATATATATATATATATATATATGTAAGGACAGAGCGGCCTTCAGGCCACGGGTGGATGCTCGGCTGGGAAGCAGAGGAAGACGAGGACAGAGAATAGAACAGCCGGCCTAGCGAACAGGCGTTGTGTCTATTTCTCTCGTCATTACAATGGCGCAGTCGTCATAAACGAAGTCTTAAGCCAGACACCACTTGTGCTCGTGCTTCTTCGGCGTTCCGGGCCGGCCATCCAAGGAAAGCCGTCCGCGCTTCCTCGGTCATGGAACCTGCCTACCTGCCGCCGCACCAAGCGCAGTTCCGGGACGGCGTCCATGCCTCCCCGCTACCGGTAAACCTGCCGGCTCTGAAAGCACCGTCTGGGGACGGCGTCCAGGCCTCCTCGGCGGCTTTACTTCAGTTACAGACGCCTCGCTACTGGTTCGCGACCTCACGGCGCACGAGCTCTGTTCTAGGAACGCAATTCACGCTTCCAAAGACGTGGATCGAGTAGCAAAGACTCTACCAACATCTGAGCCGCCAAGAGACGCCGTTCACGCTCCCTTGGCCGTGGATCTCGCCAGCGTGAGTACTGCGACCGCCGCATACTCCGCGGACGTGATTTCCTGCTCATCAGGCGCCTCACCCGACAGAGTCGCGGAGGTGTTGCAAGCGCTCACGCAACTGTCGAAGCAGCTCGACGTCCTGGCGTCGACCAACTCCGTATTCTCATCTACCGCTTCATCAGCTGTTTGGGCCGTGCCGGAGTTCCGGGGCTTCCAGGATGACGCTGCCCTGTGGATTGAGGCCATCAATTCTGTCGGCTCTCGCAATGCCTGGCACGACAACCAAAAATGGCTGGTGGCTATAGACCGCCTTCGTGGTGGTGCCGAGGCATGGCACAAATATGAAGGTGTCAAGCAGCACTCCTGGCTTCAATGGAGTGCAAGACTCATCGCTGTTTTCGGACGGATTTGCCATGAAAACTGCGACAATGTGGCACCACCACATGCACTACGTCGCGCCACCCAATGCGCAAGACAGCCGCTTCCCACGGTACAGGTCCGTGTGGACGGAATCGGTGAGCTTACAGCTGTTGTCCAAACGGGAGCTCCACGTACTACACTGCATCGACGCCACGCCCCAGTCGCCCTCCAGCCTTGGTCCGAGGCACCCCTGCGCGGCCTCGGCGGGAGCGCATTACCAGTCGGTGCGCTGGATTTGCAGATACAAACGGAAGCCGGGAGCAAGTTCATTGCCGCCGTTCCCGTCCTCGAGGACTTGCACGCGGACATGGTTTTGGGAGCTGACTACCTCCTGTCTGGTGACGTTCAGCTCATTATAGATGGCGGTCAAGTAAAGCTCCGCTGCTTCACTCCGAACACTTTCTCGGCCCCAAATATCCAAGTTAAAAGACCGCAGCCACGGATGTCCAGCAGCGAGAGCATCCTCAGTGACCAGCCGCAGGCACATCTGCTGACTTCATGCCAGTCATCGGCTGAGTGTGTCGCGAGGGCTTCGCTCAAGAAATCCATGGCTGCCGAGGACACATTTATCGAACATTTGCCTGTTTTGTCGGGATCTGCAAGCCGCGGCATGGCCGAGGTTATTGATGCGCCGCCGGAAGATGGAGCCAGCATCGACCCTTCCGGCCGCCTGGCGTGCGACTCTACTGACGACGACGGGCAGTTCATTCTGGCCGCCAGTGTAAAACACGAATGCCGTACGGATCACCACAAGGCGGTCTGTGCCTACGGGGGACCCGACACTCATCGGTCGGATGGCCGCAGTAGGGAACACCTAGAGAGCATCTTTGTTTCTTGCAGCTACGGAACAGGGGAGTGCGGTGGCGGCCGCGCAGAAGCTACTGCGCCAAACCATGAAGGCCAGGTCTCGCAGCATGACCAAACTCGCAAGCATGCTTCCTTGGAGAAGTATGTGCCTGGCAGTCCGCTGACATGCACAAGCATGCGTTAGAGCGAAGCACGGAACAGCGACGACGTAACCTCATGGTAAGCGTGCGACGACCATCACGACATAGCCAATGGCGTCCACCAGAACCATCATCGCCTGACTTCCAAAGCAAGTCGCAGCGTGGCCGTGACCGGCCTCCGCGCAGCAGCCAATGCCGCCCGCCAGAAGCATTAGTGCTATCGATGGTGGTTCAGGGGCCAGGACCTCCAAGAAACGACCACCGCCACAGAAAGGCCATCTTTTAGGAGCACTCCATGCTCGCAGTGTGGCCGAGTGTAAGGACAGAGCGGCCTTCAGGCACGGGTGGATGCTCGGCTGGGAAGCAGAGGAAGACGAGGACAGAGAATAGAACAGCCGGCCTAGCGAACAGGCGTTGTGTCTATTTCTCTCGTCATTACAATATATATATATATATATATATATATATATATATATATATATATATATATATATATTAAGCATTAAGAGAGGTGTTTGCTATGATCACAGTGCAGTGAAGCCAACTGTCTCTAGAACTGAAGAAATGCTTATGAATGCTATACAAATAGAAATATTATTCCGAATGTATTCCGGGCATTTATTCAACGTGTCAATCCATTCCCGCATTAAAATAAATTATCTTGGGAGCAATTTTTCAAAATAACTCGGGATGTGACGGCTTAAACATTGAGAGCTCAAAGTGAGTAACATTAGTTGACTCACTGGATTCAGAACCACAGGCACGTCAACGCTACATTTTATTTTCACTACCACTTGCCTAATAAAGTAAGCAAATTACATGCGTCTTTGCAATTACAGCAGACTTGTCATGCACAATAAAAGAATGAAAACTGAGTGGCAAAGTAAACAGACCAAGGTGAACCATTACATGATTCACGAGCAGGTAGCTTCACACTCAGGTGCCTCATGAAACAGTATGCTGTGCCAAGACGCTCTGTCGAACAGGGTGGTGACCCATGGTTTCAAGAGGCGTTGCCCATGGTGTTCAGTGTATTAGTGAATTGCATTCAGCAGTACGACGATACCTGTTTTCTTCTGTTTTGCTGACACCCCGACAACGAAACATTCGCGATTAAATCATTATTCGGAAAATTGCAAAGTGTAATCTTCCCGCACAAAGCGCTACTGCCAAGAAATTCAACTCCAACATTTGTCAAATGGGTACCGCAGTGCCTCCGTCGGACTGCCGAGGGGGGGCCGGGCCCCTCCTTGAAAAATGGAGAGGGGGCCGGGCCCCCCCGGGCCCCCCCGGGCCCCCCCTGACTTTAAGCCCTGCCCACGCACCTCACGGCAGTTCGCCGGCCACTCCCCCCGCATCTTGTCGGCCGGCGCTTTTATAGCGGATCTGTGCGACGCGCGCACTTCTACTGCGCAGCACGTGTCGTGATCGGCTGGCAGTGCGCGCGATTCCCACAATATATATATAAAAGCCACAAAGAAAAAGAAATCGGAAGAAAAAAATTTCCAAAGCGCACCATAGGGATTCGAGCCTGCGACCCCTCGTTCAGCAGCACGCCGCTTTAAACATCCCAGCCACGTGTGTGCCGCCGTCTGTTAAGGATACTAACGGCGACCTATTTATATACATCATTTACCGCTGGCGACACGCAGAGCTCGGAGATGCTTCAGCTTGTGCAGTATCACCCGCGGTATTGCCCGAAGGGCGCGCTTTGAAGCAACGCTCCTACACTTTCCTTTAGTTTGAAAACTGCCCTTGAGAAGCGCACTAAAAGGAGGCCCGTTTCTGTACCGACTCGCGATGTGGACCGCCGGGTAAAGACTGCGCCGAACGCCACCGCGAGGCAGGAGACGCGGAGGAGTCACTCCACGCACCGCATTTTTTAAGAAAAACAAAAATGTAAGAGTGTTGGGTTGTAGCGCGCTGCTCTAACACGAAGAAGTAACAACTGTGGCAGTTGTCAGCATTCCAAGCAAAAGAAATCCTGTGGCATTCCAAGCAAGAGAAATGATCGAAAAAGGCGCGCGTTCTAAACCAGCCACACCGCGGGCGCGCCGTTTTGCGAAGCAAGAAAACAACGGAGAGACATCGGCGCATGAAAAAAGTTTCACGCATTCCCGAAGCGAGGAAGGAGATACCAACCAAGAGAAATGATCGAAAAAGGCGCGCGTTTAAAGGGACACTAAAGGCAAATATTAGGTCGACGTTGATTGTTGAAATAGCGGTCCAGAAACCTCGTAGTGCTACTTTTATGTCAAGGGAGTGCTTATTTTGAAATAAAATGACGTTTTAGTAGTCCGCATCGCCTTAGCGCACTTGAAATCGCCCGCCTGAAATCAGTCTTTCACACGTCATTGTTGCCGTGCCCAACGTTGCCCGCCTTTACTGCGCGGTGGCGTGCACTGGCGGCGTGCACCATTCGGGCATCCGGCAACATCAAATGCATGCGGCATTTTGTCGAACTTTTTGTCAGAGTGACTTTCACGAGCGCGCATAACACACGCGGCAGTACGCGATACCGAAACTACCACTGAGACGCGACCGCGTGAGCGAAGCAGGGCGCCGGGCGAAGCGCAGTTCGGTGAAAACGTAACCTTTGAACTACGCGCGCCGTTCCCCACGGCAATGCCAAAGAGGTTCTTTTTTTCATGAATCAAATAGAAACGAACAAACAGCATTTTATTACGTCTCTTGATGCACGGAAGGTTCCTTTTTTATTGCTGCTAGTTTGATTACTAGTGATTAATTGTTGGCAGACTCTCATAAGTCATCGGGATCATTTCGAAAATGTGCCGCTCGTGGCGCTCATCGTGTGATACATTTAGCTTAAATTCTCGGTATGTAGGGCACTGATGTTGATAATATTCCCGTTTTAGACGTTGTCATACATTAAGCTTTCACTCTGACATAATTTTATTTGCCCTTAGTGTCCCTTTAAATCCAGCCGCACTACGAACGCGCTCGGATGGGCAAGCGATAGCCGGCGCGCCGCTTTGGGAAGCAAAACAAAAATCTACAAAGGAGAGACATCGGCGGAGGAAAAAAATTCCACGTATTCCCTAAGTGTGGCAGCACATATCGCCTGCTATATTATTATGGTGCGGGCCGAGGTTTTATTCTTTTTTTTTTCACACCTCACAATAAAGAAAGCACATGTCAAGCAAGAGAAATGATCGGAAAAGGCGCGCGTTTTAAACATACAGGCTATGCCGGCTATGTACCACGAAAACCGTTTGGTGCCTGTTAGGTGATGACGTACATGTACGGCGAAAACTCTCAAAGGGTTAAAAGAGAAACAAGGAGCGTCACACGTTGCTCGTGCCAGTAATGAAATTATTATTATTATTATTATTATTATTATTATTATTATTATTATTATTATTATTATTATTATTATTACTATTACTTAGTCTTTCCTTGTGCTGTTGCTAATCGGTCACCATTACCTAAACAAACCTTGGCATGCAGTAGGGTTAGTGCGGTGTAGTGAGATGACTTAGATAGTTGAGAGATATTCTAGCAGCCATATTGGGAGGCTGGCGATTATGCGAAGCTCCTTCGAACAATGTTTCGGCTCCGCAAAGCTAGGGGTATGGCTTAGTACAGAAGTGGAAGCGTCTATGCGTACATATCCGTATAGCTTTGAGCCCATATCTACAGAGCATTGTCATTCACGTAGACTACCGCACTCGTTAGCCATCACGATGTGCTAGTTGGAGAAGCGGACGAAGAATCGTGCTGTACGTTGTCGTGCTCCCGTTCTCGCTCTGCATGCTTGAACCATTTCTAAGCTGAACCACTAACCATTATTTTTTTCCGGTCAGGATGAGTTCGGGTTCCAGCACGTTCTGAGAATGTTGGTTCGGCTTTAGTTCCGGCTAAAGCTTCGGTTCAGACACGGTTTCCGCATCGTGTACAGTTCGACACACATCTGAAACTGCCGATGTAGGTTAGCCTATTAAGTTACTGCTCTCGTAAAAAAACAAGAGACCATGTAACAAGCTCTAAACTTCAGTTAGGTGATTTATGTTGCACATTATTAAAATGTGATTGTGAATGCTAATATAAAGTTTACTAAAACATGAAGAAAAAATACGCGATAGAAAGCAGCAATTTTCATAAACTGAAAATAACCTGGAGTGATCAAGCACTAGGAAATTTCTTATAACATTTCAGAAACGTATGACGCACACAAATTACTAACCTCTGGTCTGCTGTCGATGTGGCGGAATCTTGCCTCGGATTCTCGCTGATTGTTCTTTGAGAGCTTTGAACAGGGCTGGCGGCCTGTTGAGACGTCCGTCTTCTGGCTTTGCCCATGGCCGGATACCTGTAAAAAAATAGTACATAAATCAACTATCACCAGAAAGCCATTACTTGAAGGGATACTGAACAAATCTTTTGCCGCCGGGGACTTCCTGCCGAATTGAAGACTTAGATGCTGAAACTGGTTAGCACATCCTCGTTTCAGGCGTAAACTGGAGGAAAATAAAGAATGGAATGGGTTTTTTTTTCACGCACTGCGGCTTCTATCGGCCGCGCCGTGAACTAGAGGTGGTGACGTGAAACTTCACAGGAAATGGGCGCGCCAAACATGGTAGCCGTCGCCCGCGTCTCAACCCGCTCCGCCCTCCCTACAATTCCTAGAACCAGTGCGAACGGCACCAGCAGGGAACAATACTCTGGGGTGGGGCATCTCTCAGTGTCTTTGTGGAAAGTGGAGACTGGGATGTAAAGGAGAGGAGGAAAAGGGAAGGAGCAGGACAGGAAAGCGCACAACTTGTTTTGGTTGCGGGGACGCTTGACGTCACGGCCGTCGATGCGCAACTACGCGCGCGCTGGCGTGCAGCCGCCGCGTGCTCAGAAACCTCCGGAAATGCAGCCAAGTCTTCAAAAATATGTGAAATAAACTATGTTTATCGGACAATCCCATCTTCAAAGTAGAATATCGATGTTTTTACTCATCTCTAGCTACATCTGTTCAGTATGTCTTTAAATTAAAAAAAAAGAAAAATAGAATATTGCAAATGTATGTCTTGATGTGTGTTTCGATGTAAGAATACAGCAAACGTATGTCTTTATATCCTCTCTCTGGTAGACAAAAATTAGTACAAAGACCCACGATGCAACTCCGTTCTTGCATTGATTTTACGTTTGCAAGCAGGCTGTGTCACGTTACGCGGAGCCTCTGGCTGTCTGCCACAGCGATCACAAGGGAGTACTGTGCAAGTGTATAGTCGTCCGCGAAAGTGTGAATGCATGCTTGTAATCGATGGCTACGTGATATAATATACAGGCTATACAGCTTAACGAAATGTGTCTTCATTCAACTTCAATGTTAAAAAAAACACAAACCTAATACAAGCAATCAAATCGCATATATATGCATCAGATCGGGTCGCTCCAGATTTTTTTAGATTCGTGGCGTGGTCGTTGGCTTTGGACTTTGATTCAGTTTCCATGGGAGAAAGCTTCGCGTTCAAACCATCCTTCTTTAAGAAAGAGGCCTTGATTTTTTTCGCGTACGATGCCGCCACCGAAATAGTTATAACGAGGTTTGCTTAAAAAGATTACAATATTGCGACCGGCGTTTAAGGTATAAAAAACGGGAGGAAATGGGTGAAAAGCAAAGAATTCTAAGGGCACGGAGAGAGGAGGGTATAAACGGTTGGGAGGTGGCTTTGCGTTCAGCGTCAGCTGATCAAGGGCCGACTTCCCCAACGCAAAACCATCGCCTTCATACGTCATATGAGGAAAGTTTCAAACAGGGTTATAAAAGCAGTTATTCAATGGTGCAACTCGCTTGCGTGAACGCACATGTTCTACATTCCAGCCAAGGTGCACGGCTGAAACTCCGGCGACCAAAACGCTGCCGGCCGCCCCTCTGTTGGAGTGGGCGCATCCATCCTTCTAGACCGCGGTTATGGCGGTGTGGCGGTTACGGGGGCTAGCCACCAGATTGCGGCTTTCGCATTCGATGCATGCGTCTTATAGTGCGTTTTACACTTCCCGCGTGCCTACAAAACTGTCACTAACCATACTCGAAAAGGAGTCGCCCTCACTTCAAAGAAAAGAACAACTGCTTCTAGGAGAAAATACCGTATTCGATTCGCATGACGATCAACGGGATATGGCGAACCGCCTGTGCTAGCAAAACAATACAGCAACGCACTTCTCCTTTCCGCGACATGTTTAGTATTTATCCGGGCTAGTAGTATACGATAGCATTCAACGGAAAATGAAGTCATACCTGCCTTGCGATAAAGGCTTGCAAAGAGCCCAGTGGTTGCGTGGAGTTGAACCGGATGCTGCCGCACTTGCCGCGTGCGTAGGTGTAGGCGGGAAAGCGCACTGAAAGCGCCTCAGGCGATGTACAGGCGTATGTTCCGTGGCGATAGGCGTGATCTAGATAGGCCCTTGGGTGCTCGATGCGCGCCAATTTCGGGCGGTCCCATTCTTGGATGGGGGTGACGGAGGAAATGCGGTTGCATTGGTAGCGCTGGTCTTCCCGCTGCCAGCGTCTCGCACTAATGGCGTTGGCGCGGGGAGGGGGTTCAAACCCCTCCCCCGTTGCTCGATGGACGCAGTAACGTGATAATGATCGCTGATCAGCAGTTACGCGCGATCAGGAGAATTGCATCGCTGCGTGCGTATCGCGCAATGTACACTCATGCTTGGCCGCATTTAACTGCCCCCCAGTGCGCGCACACGTCAGCGTGCATTCACATAGTTGTCCCCGAAAACTGGAGAGACCACCCGATTTCTGGAGAACGACAGTTCAGGCGCAGAGGTACTCGATGATGTTCACATACTAACAATCACACTCACACTGCGCATGAGGCGCACTCGCCTCATACTCACGGCTTCTCCGACTCAGGTACCCCCTGATGCCCACACTGGCATCTTGCTACACACTCTTGACAGGGCGTAGAGCGGGAATGGCAGGGGGGGGGGGGGGAGGTGGAGGGTCCGAGTCTGAGTGAGTAATGTTTTTGTGAGTGTGAGTCCGAGTGAGCCCGGTTGAGAAACATTATAGTGATTCTGAGTCCAAGTGAATCTGGTTGAGGAAAATTATATTGAGTCTGAGTCCGTTTGAGGAAACGTTTGTTGAGTCTGAGTCCGGTTGAGGAAAAGTTTGTTGAGTCTGAGTCCGTCTGAGCCCTAAGGGCAAAATATTTTTCATGACTGAGCTCCACATTGTTTGCCGACCTATGCTTCTATCATCTCAACTCCAGCATTACTATCAGCCTTATGTCGACTCACGTTTATACTCACGTCAACCCACACGTACTTCCACGCGCTACCGTTGATACGTCAGCTCAATACTTAGTGATCACAGGCGTGAGTTGCGCAGGAAGTCATTGATAAAAATATCTCGTGTGAGTCATCTTTTTCAATAAAAATGTCCTTACTGAACTGCAAACTTTGATAACTCGTAATTGAGGGTACGAGATCAAAATGTGCTAGTAGAGCACCGATTGTGCGAGATATTGGTGTTAAAGAGCATTGATACTACGGTAAGAAGCTAATTATAGGCTAACGTACTCATGAGTCGACTCACTCAGACTGATATCGAGCCTTGAGTCTGAGTGAGTCCGAAGAAATTATATTTTGTTGAGTCAGTCCGAGTGAGGAAAAGCTTGTTGAGTCTGAGTCCGAGTGAGCCCTAAGGGCAAGATACGTTTCGTGAGTGAGCCTGAGTGAGCTCTGCACATTTTGCCGACCTGTGGTTTGAGGACACATACGATGCAGCAGTGGAGGCATACAGTTTGGTCTGCATATATCAGCAGAAGTGAAAATTTTGGATTGCAACCAAACCTATTGCATAAGCAAGTATTGTTTATGACAGTGTTGTTATCTTTATACATACGGCGAAGAACCTTTGGGGAAAGAAATATGGACTGACAGTAAGCCTTAAATTTCATTCTCTCTACCGCCGTGTAACCAGGGCTTAAAGTCAGGGGGGGCCCGGGGGGGCCCGGCCCCCACTCCATTTTTCAAGGAGGGGCCCGGCCCCCCCTCGGCAGTCCGACGGAGGCACTGCGGTACCCATTTGACAAATGTTGGAGTTGAATTTCTTGGCAGTAGCGCTTTGTGCGGGGAGATTACACTTTGCAATTTTCCGAATAATGATTTAATCGCGAATGTTTCGTTGTCGGGGTGTCAGCAAAACAGAAGAAAACAGGTATCGTCGTACTGCTGAATGCAATTCACTAATACACTGAACACCATGGGCAACGCCTCTTGAAACCATGGGTCACCACCCTGTTCGACAGAGCGTCTTGGCACAGCATACTGTTTCATGAGGCACCTGAGTGTGAAGCTACCTGCTCGTGAATCATGTAATGGTTCACCTTGGTCTGTTTACTTTGCCACTCAGTTTTCATTCTTTTATTGTGCATGACAAGTCTGCTGTAATTGCAAAGACGCATGTAATTTGCTTACTTTATTAGGCAAGTGGTAGTGAAAATAAAATGTAGCATTGACGTGCCTGTGGTTCTGAATCCAGTGAGTCAACTAATGTTACTCACTTTGAGCTCTCAATGTTTAAGCCGTCACATCCCGAGTTATTTTTGAAAAATTGCTCCCAAGATAATTTATTTTAATGCGGGAATGGATTGACACGTTGAATAAATGCCCGGAATACATTCGGAATAATATTTGTATTTGTATAGCATTCATAAGCATTTGTTCAGTTCTAGAGACAGTTGGCTTCACTGCACTGTGATCATTGCAAACACCTCTCTTAACGCTTAATATATATATATATATATATATATATATATATATATATATATATATATATATATATATATATATATATATATACTGTGTAATCTCGTTCATACGTAAACTGTTGCGCGGAAAGACGTAGACGGGGAACACAAAAGACACACACGGAGCGCACACTGTCAACAATGGTTGCAATTTGGACCGTGTTGTTAGTATGTACTTGCTGCCATGCGCATTGAGTTTTGCCAGGTGTATAAGGTCACGTCGCTCTGCTAATAAAATTTGTTGACAGTGTGCGCTCCGTGTGTGTCTTTTGTGTTCCCCGTCTACGTCTTTCCGCGCAACAGTTTACGATTATGACAAACCAACAAGCCCAAGTCGACACCCTCCTCAAGTTCATTTCTAGTTCTTCGGGCCCCTCTTTTCTTCGTTCCTGTGACCCTCATACAACTACCGCACTCATTGCCGTGACAGCGTGCAGAGCAAGAACTTTGGGGTTTTGCATCAAGAATCGCATATTACCGGAGGACGTCATCGCTCTGTTTGGTGGATTCTCGCCATCGGCAGGGCATGGAGCCAGAGTATGTAAAATGCTCAGGTCCGAGGTCCTTCGACAAGCGCGGATATACAGGGAACTCCGGTCTGTACAGAGAAACCAGACACTGCCACCACTCAAGGCTGGGAGAGCCCTGCGGGAACTTCAGCTCATCGGGGATCGTACCACGGAATTTCTCTGGCAGCTGCAGATGAGAGTACTCCGTAGTCGGGTACGGAAAGAAAAAGAAAAAGCTTCTCCGACGTGTCCCGTCCACATTGCCGAGGACGTGGAACTGCCGGACTACGTTCGTCGACTGCTCAGTCTAGGGCCGAAATTCGCCGTGCAAGGAAAGGAAGAGCCGCCGGAACTACTTGCCTACGTCCGACAAGTCTCCCAGTATGCTTCTGAAGACGAAGCCAGGAATTGCATCTCCCAAGGTGTGGATGTGCTTCGGAGGTGCAATATAACGAACACTTCACTGCCTGTGAAGCGCGCGGTGCGTTACCTGACTGACCACGACCTATGTGTTTTGCAAGCGGACAAAGAGGGTGGTTTTGCTGTTTTGACCTCCGGATCGTACAGCGAAAAAGCCAGGCAAGCGATCTTCAAGTGTTTTAATAATGTCGAAGGGATTTCGATGCAGAAGCGGAAAAACGAGGCTAAGAAATTGTGCTCCCGGCTGAACCTAGATCAGTTAAAGAAAAGTATTGATAAGAGCAGTAAAAATCTGCTCGAAGTCTTCTTTTCTGCCAAGACACACAA
The DNA here is from genome assembly GCF_013339695.2 of Rhipicephalus sanguineus. NCBI lineage: Eukaryota > Metazoa > Arthropoda > Arachnida > Ixodida > Ixodidae > Rhipicephalus > Rhipicephalus sanguineus. Next base: position 188,791,524 of record NC_051179.1, on the reverse strand, counting down.
AGTAGGCACCCCGCTTAGAGTTATAGTGTCTGAGCATGACACATGGCAAAAGGAAATAGCCCTGTTCCTACAGAAGCAGCTCAAACGTTTACCGATTGATGACCCGTTGATCATCAAGAATTCCAATAATGTCCTACAGTTCATTAAGATCACCCTACAAGAAACCTTCAAGGTTTTTCAATTGACATCACTGACCTGTTTTACAGTTTACCTCATGAGGGTTTACTAGGCTGCGTTCAAAGCGCTATTGACGATGTCGGCGACGTAGCGTTTCAAAATGCTTCCGGTGTTTCGAGCGGCCACTTTCTTGAGCTGCTCCAGTTTTATCTCAGATCTACCTTCATCGAATGGGAGGACAAATGCTTCTTGCAGAAAAAAGGCATTTGCATAGGTTCGTGCATAGCACCCGTCCTGAGCGATCTGTTTTTAGCTCGACTTGACAAGGCACTCGCTACTGATCTGACGTCCACGAAGGTGGTAAAAGCTTTTAGATTCGTTGATGATTTTTTGTTTCTTTTAGAATGTGACCCTGCAGTTTTTAATCAGGAAGCAGAAAACGTTCTTTCTGTTGCTAGAAGTTGCTTGAAGCCCTTACTAATCACCCATGAACTTCCTAGCCAAAATAGCATTCGTTTCCTAGATGTCAGGCTCTTCTTTGAAGGAAGCCACGTATGCTGGGGCTATGAGCCCCGGGCCAATAAACCCGTTCTACCCTTCAGGTCGGCCCACTCGAAATTAGTTAAGAGCTGTCGCGAACCTCTGCATGAAAAATGCTTTGGAAAAGTCTTGCCCCCACCAAATGGACCAATGCTTGAACCAGCAGATGACACGGCTCTTAGAAGCAGGGTATCCGAAGCTCTTAATCGTGTCGGTAGCGGAAAAGCTCCTGAGGAATCTCAGGGCGTCTAGCACGTGCAACCTACCCACTTCCCGAGAGGATGGACAAGAAAGGAAGAAGTTCGCGGTTATTCCGTATGTCCACCAGGTTTCCCACAACATTAAAAGATCGCCCAAAGAGCAGGTGTTAAATTAGTGTTTTCCGCTCCGCAGAAACTTGCAAAGGTGTGCAAGATGACAAACCCAAATCGTAAAGATAAGAAAACCTGCACTAAGAATCATAGAACTGAATATGTGAAATGCAATGAAGGCCTCGTCTATGAAATTCCTTTAACATGCAGCCGTTCTTACGTAGGACAAACGGGCCGTTGTATAAACGACAGGCTTCGTGAGCACGCCAACAATGTAAAAAACAAAACGGGGGGATGGCTTGCAATTCATTGCAATAGTTGTGGCTGTATCCCGGAATTTCACAAGTGCAACATAATCGCAAATAGCAACAACGAAATGTCGCGTCTCATTATCGAGGCTCACAAGATCTCGGGCTTAAAAGAAAAATGTGTCAGCCAAGCGTCCATCTCACTTTCCGACAAGGAAATCGCGTATCTGTGTGGCACAACACGTGTATATTGATTGGACCGTGTTGTTAGTATGTACTTGCTGCCATGCGCATTGAGTTTTGCCAGGTGTATAAGGTCACGTCGCTCTGCTAATAAAATTTGTTGACAGTGTGCGCTCCGTGTGTGTCTTTTGTGTTCCCCGTCTACGTCTTTCCGCGCAACAGTTTACGATTATGACAAACCAACAAGCCCAAGTCGACACCCTCCTCGTTCATACGATTCCGCATAATATGTTTCTCAACCTAATACGTTTTTGTTTTTATTCCCGGCCAACATACATTGGAAATAATGCATTTTCATAGGTTTGATACTACTATCACATTTTTGTCCAAAATTTGATAATACTACCGCGAAAGTGCATCTTGACCGATATATCTAGAAATCCTGCGTTTATTCTTCGGTACACACACACACATTATTATATATATATATATATATCTATATATATATATATATATATATCTTGCCGCTTTATGAGGGCCCCCCCCTCCAATGAAGGGAGACTTTAAGCCCTGCGTGTAACATAGCTCGCGTTACAATAGATGGCCGACTTGGGTCCTCGGAGACCGCCTGCAAGAGCTAATTTCTTTTTTCCAGTTGAACCTCATCAATTCCACACGTAATCCTGGGTGCTATTAGGCTGGGGTCCAGCTGGCTCTAGACAAAAGTTCTTCCTAGGTCAGCTAGTATATACGTTCTGGCTCCAGGCCACTTGGTTTACTTTATTCAGATACCAACTGTTTCTATCTGGTTTTCAGACGAACTGGTTCCAGCTGGTTCTGTTTCCTTGTTAAATGGCTCGAGTTTGTTATACTGCCAGAAAACGTGTTGCAGCTGGTCCCATTTCGAGACTGGAGTGGTTCCTGCTGCGGACCAATTAGAACCAGTTGGTAGCCCATTGGCTTCCGGCTGGTCCCAGCTGAACCCAGCGGGGTCCAGTTAAATATTGTCGCCTGGGATATTACGGTTTAAATACAAAGTACGATGGATTGAGTAGTTCAAACACTTCACGAAATATTAAAGCGGTACTGACACAAAATTTGGCCGCCGAGATAGACTGCGGGATCGATTCCCGTAAACATGCGTATATCGTCTGCAAAATATCAACAGCGAATATAGCTTCGAAAATATTTTATACGAATCTTGAAGTTCGCGTGCGCGATCAACCGCTATGCGCCGCACCTCGTGACGTTGACACCCTTGAAGGTGACTCGCAGACGACCCCCCTTCTTCGACGTCACAACGCTGCTAAGTCACGATGACCCTCATAGTCGCCATTTATCTTTTGCCGCGCTTGTGCCAGCAGACTTTTTGGCGGCTGCTCGCGAGTCCGTGGCCGCGGCGCACGCGTTGAAAGTTTCGTGTTTGGCGACACTGCTTTCCCGTTTTCTGTGCTGCAGACCGCGCGGAAGTGCGTCACAGCTCTGTGTGCTGACGTCGTCGAGCGTTGCACACGCTGGGTGGTGATAGTTGCACACGACGGCTTGTCGTTTTATGGAGCTTTCTCATAGCGAAACTGAGACTACTCGGTAATGAGGAGCGTGTAATTAATAATCTGTCGCGCGCTGCAGCCATGTTATGAGAAACAGGCCTTCAGCAACACATTGCAGCAAACGAACGCGAGGACAAACATTTTGTGTCAGTACCCCCTTCAAGTTGGCACATTCGCATTAAAAGAGAGTGGTATATCATATTTAAAATTCAACCACCTCAAATTAAGCACTGAATCACATTAGATCACATAAAATGGGATTTTTCGTACACCAAATGATTTCGATATTGCACTGGGCTCAAAAGTTCCGTACTAATTTTGTGGCTGGTCTATGGGCATGTGGGCTTCGGCCCACATGCACATACGTGTCCGAAAATCTGAGACCAACGTACAAAAGAGCAGTCTAAATAAACGGTATATTTTATTGTCTCGGACAAGTCACTTGTACGTATATAAAAAAAAAAACTGGAAGTGTACATTACTATTATTTGTACTGCTACTCAACTGACAGCCACGCTTAGCTACCCTTTGAGTGAATACGCTTATGGGTCGAAAGGTTTGCTCTAAGGGCGAATCTCTTCCCACATACGTGACACCCATGAGGTCGCTCACCGGTGTGGGTCAGAACGTGCCTTTTTAGCGCACCCGATACCGCGAACGCAGCAGGCCATTGGCGGCAGAGGTACGGCTTTTCGCCGGTATGTGTGCGGATGTGCGATGCGAGTGCGTGCTTAGAACTAAGTTTGCGGCCACAGGATTGACAACTGAACTTCTTTTTCCCCGAGTGAATAAGTTTATGGCGTGAGAGGTTCCCCTTTGTAGTAAAAGCCTTCTCGCAAACGTCGCACCTATGAGCTCTCTCATCGGTGTGGGTTAAAACGTGCGCCTTCAGCGAACTTGTCTGCGCGAATGCAGCGGGGCAAAGGTGGTAGAGGTACGGCTCCTCTCCTGTGTGCGTAGAAGTGTGCCTCGATAGTGCTTCTTTGAAATTAAAATTGCGGCTACAGAACTGAGAGCTATACTTCTTTACAGTTGAGTGAAACATTTTATGTTGCCGAAGGCTGGATCTCGATCTGAAACTCTGTTCGCACACGTCGCACTTGTGAGGTCGCTCACCAGTGTGGCTGACAACGTGCGTTTTCAGCGTACTCGACTGTGCGAACGTAGCGGGACACAAGTGGCAGGCGTACGGCTTCTCGCCGGTGTGCGTACGGGCGTGGGTCCTGAGTGTGGTTCTCCGCGAAAATTTGCGGCTGCACACGTGGCAGGCGAACGCCTTCTTCCCCGAATGAGTGAGTGCGTGGGACGTGATGTATCCTTTCGTGGCAAATCGCCTTCCACAGACGTTGCACTCGTGCGGTCTTTCGCCGGTGTGCGTCATCATGTGTCTTCTGAGACTCTCGCGGCTGGTGAACGTGGCCGGGCACGACGAACACTCGAAGGGCCTCTCACCCGTGTGCGTGCGACTGTGGATCACGAGGGTCGTTTATTGCGCAAACTTCTTGCCACACACGCCACAGGCGTACCGTTTTACGCGAGCTTGAGAAAACAAGTGTCTTCGCAGGTGCGACCTGCGGCTCAAAACTTTTTCACACACGCGGCACTGCAAGTACCTCTTGCCGCCTCTTTCTGTGTCGGAGACATGAGCTCATCAGGGGACCTGCGAATGAAGGAAATATGCATCGAACATTAGGCACATCTTAGACAAGACCAGAGCTGTTCATCCCTCATTATGAAAACAACAATCGGAGCGCCGAAATCCTACAGCTGTTCCCACCTGCGATAGCTAGCTCTCTAAATGTGACGAGGCCATTTCATTTCATAGTGGGCAAAAGTGAGGTCTGATTACCCCCAAAACTGACGCATAGACTCGCATGAAAGACTCGCCATCCATCTGGCCTTGCAGGAGCTCGTTAGGGGTGTTAAATTAGGCATATCGACGAGACAAGTTAATTTAGCCATCAAAAATAGAACAAGAATTGAAGCCAGTTCCACGCCTGTGCAATCTGAGTAAAGAGCGGAGCTAGCAAGCAAGCGCCAGAACTTGGCTAACGCAGCTTCAGTTCTTTCCTCTTTCTTGGTCTTCTTTTTTTCATGCTTCGTTTTTTCCATACATTTTTTCTACGTCTTCTTCGTTTGCTTATCTCTTTCTATACTCCCCTCTCTCCTCCTAACTCTAATATTACTCGCCCTGACTTCTCTTAACGACCCCTTGCTATGCCAGACTGTTCATGCTTATGCTATCGTTTGCACTTTCGTCTCCCCCTTTTCCTCATTCTTCCCTTTCCCACCACTTGCTAAACTATAAAATGCTATGCCATATCTACCCTCTCCCCTCCTCTTCACCCTCACTTCCTTTCATCGCCCCCTTACTATACTATCCTTGGCTATGATATGCTAGGAGCTGCTGGCACATACCTGCTGTTATTGCGATAGTAATTATATGGACACTCTCGGCTGGTTTTCGCCGTCGCCGTCATGTCCCGGATATGTATATGTATGTATATATAAATAAAAGCCACAAAGAAAAATAAATCGGAAAAAAATCCACAGCATATCCACGGGGTGAATGATGATGAGTGGGGCAAAGCTCCGGAGGGAATCATCGGCAAACCGCGAATACTCCGAGTAATTCGCCCAGTATATGATCAAGTAAACACGTGAGAAACACCGTGTATATATTGTGACGATGGAAAGCGTTTATTTACAAGATGGCAAAATGCAGGGGTGTAGCTCGGCCAAGAGTCAACGGCGTCGCTCGCGAGCCAGTCCAGCCTCGTTCTCCTCTTCGTCGAATCTTCGCTCGCGCGTTTCACTTCCCGGTTCGCAGACGATGCCCTCTGGGCGAGTCACTCAGATGATTGATGGTAGCACGGTTTAAGGCGCGCAACGTGTGCCAGCTGTGTTTTGCTAGAGCGGCGACCATTGCTTGTGACGCTTGAGATAACGTACGTGACGTCGCTGAGGCGGTCAAGAATGACGAATGGACCTGAATAGCGGGCCAGGAACTTCTGGCACAAACCACGTTTGCGGACTGGTGTCCATAACCACACAAGATCGCCCTTATTATAAGATACGGAGCGATGGCAGGCGTCGTAACGTTTCTTAGAACGCTGTTGGTATGCCAAAGTTCGAAGGCGTGCGATGCGACGGGCTTCTTCTGCGCGGCAGAGCGTCTCGGCTACCGAGGTTTCCACGTCTAGCGTGAAAGGTAGTATAGTGTCGAGACAACATCGTGGGGAACGAGCGTACAACAGGTAAAATGGAGAGTAAGCTGTAGTCTCATGCTTCGCGGTATTGTACGCGTATGCGACGTAAGGTAGCACTTCGTCCCAGTTTTTGTGCTTGGAATCGACATAAATAGACAGCATGTTCGTGAGAGTCCGGTTTGTGCGCTCTACGAGGCCATTGGTCTGCGGGTGATATGGTGTGGCATGGCGGAAATGGCAGGCAGACAGACGCAGGATCTCTTCAACGACGTCGGCAACGAACTGTCGTCCGCGGTCGCTAATGACAACGCGTGGAGGACCATGGCGGAGAATTATAAAGCGAAGCATAAACTGCGACACGTGCATGGCCGTTGCAGCAGGTATTGCAGCAGTTTCTGCGTAGCGCGTCAGGTGGTCAACACAGACGACGATCCATCGATTGTTACTGCTCGATCGTGGAAACGGACCGAGAAGATCGATACCAACTGTCTCGAAGGGAGAGTTAGGAGGTGGCACAGGATGGAGAACTCCTGGCGGTGTAGCCGTGGGACGCTTGTGTCGTTGGCATTGTTCGCATCCAGCAACGTATTTTTCCGTGTCGTGTCGCATCTTGGTCCAATAGAACCTTTGCTGGATTCGTTGAAGCGTTCTGGCGAAGCCCATGTGGCCGCAGGTTGCGTCGTCGTGTAAGGACTGAAAGACGTGAGCCCGTAAAGTGCGTGGAACAACTAGAAGCAGACGGGCGCCTTGTCCGGAATAATTCTTCTTGTAAAAGACGCCTTCATGAACCACGAAACAGCTTGGGTTTGCGTGTTCATTCGCGGAGGCGAACAGAGAATCTAGGGAGCGGTCCTCGTGTTGGGCTGTCCGGAAAGTCGCGAGGTCAGGGAACTCGGAGGTAATAGCGTCGATATACTGGTCGAAGTTGTCAGCGTCGCACTCAGTCGTCGGTAGAGGAAGGCGCGATAGGCAGTCGGCGTCTGCGTGCCGGTTACCGCTCTTGTAGCGTACAGTGAAGTCGAACTCCTGTAAGCGCAAAGCCCATCGCGCCAGTCGTCCAGATGGGTCTCGGAGGCCTACCAACCAGCATACTGAATGATGGTCGGTGATTACCGAGATGCGACGGCCGTAGATGTATGGGCGAAACTTGTGCACGGCGAAAACGACGGCGAGGCACTCCTGTTCTGTGACTGTGTAATTTCGCTCTGCCTTGCTCAACGAACGACTCGCATAAGCTACCACGTGCTCAGCATTGTCATGGCGTTGAACGAGCACAGCACCAAGGCCGATTCCACTGGCATCTGTGTGAATTTCTGTTTCAGCAGAAGGATCGAAATGGCGTAGTACCGGTCCTGAAGTCAGTATGAACCGAAGCTGCTGAAAGGCTGCTTCGCAATCCGGTGTCCAGTGGAAAGGGACGTCCTTTTGCAGCAAGTTAGTCAGTGGTTGTGCTTTATCAGCGAAATTCGGGACAAAGCGGCGAAAGTAAGAACACAGGCCCAGGAAGCTTCGCAGCTCCCTGAGGGACTGCGGCTGCTTGAAGTTGCTGACAGCGGCGACTTTCTGCGGGTCCGGTCTCATGCCATTTTTATCCACCAGGTGTCCCAGAACCAAGGTTTCACGTTCTCCAAAGCGACATTTTTTTTAGTTCAGTGTAAGCGCAGCTTCCTCCAGACAGGTTAGAACGAGGTCAAGGCGATGATTATGCTCTTCAAATGTTCGGCCAAAAATCACCACATCATCCAGGTAACACAGGCAGATTTCCCATTTGAGGCCCCGCAAAACGGTGTCCATATATCTTTCAAATGTGGCGGGGGCAATACACAAGCCGAATGGCATAACATTAAATTCAAACAGACCGTCGGGTGTAACAAAAGCCGTCTTTTCTTTGTCATCCGGATCCATGGGAATCTGCCAATACCCGGATCGCAAGTCCACAGATGAAAAATAGGACGCTGAATGCAGGCAGTCGATGACATCATCGATGCGTGGAAGCGGGTACACGTCCTTCTTGGTTATAGAGTCGAGACGTCGATAGTCAACGCAGAACCTTCAGGACCCATCTTTTTTCTTGACCAAGATAACAGGCGCGGCCCAGGGACTTGACGATTCTTGGATTACGCCGGAGGTTAGCATCTCGCTGACTTGCTGTGAAATTACCTTGCGCTCTGACGCAGAAACTCGATAAGGCTTCTGTCGGAGGGGGTGCGCAGATCCGGTGTCGATCTTGTGACGAGTGCGTGTGCTGGGCGCCTCAGGTCTATGCGACTTCTGTGCAAAATCAAATACTTTAGCGTGCCTGGCCAGCAGTGTAACCAACACTTTGCGCTTATGCGAGGGAATAGACTTGCTAACCATTTTATAAAATTCTTTTTCTGTGCCGGAGACATCAGCATAGTCTGAATTTGCCGCACTGCTGAGAGCTCCTATGCAGATACTGCACTGCCTTTCAAACATGGCAAGGCGCATTCCCTCTGGTAGTACAACAGACTCAGACGAGCAGTTCATTATCCATAATTTAGCTTTTCCCTCGGTAAGAGACACAACGCAGCGCGGCAGAAAGACGTTTTTCTTCACGCAAGGTAAAGGCAACGGCTCAATCACAATGTCAGGAGAACTGAAACTCGAGTCGGCATTCGAAGCAGCAACGAGCACGCTGGCCGTAGACCATGCCGGTAGAATAGCGTCTTTAACTACAACGAGGTTGTCGTCTCTGCTACGCTGAGGCTGCTGGGCGAGGGCAGACAACAGAACCTCGCCTGCCCCGCAGTCCACAGTCACACGACACTCTTGCAAGAAGTCAATTCTAAGGATAACGTCATGCGTGGAATGAGCGAGAACTGCGAATTCTGCCTTGAACGCCTTGCCAGCAACACAGACTGACACAGTGCACACACCTGCTGAACACAAAGCCCTGCCGCTCACTGCTCGAAAGGTAGCAGATTTATCCCAATAAAACATAACCTTGCGGCCAAGTCTTTCCTTGAAAACTAAACTCATTACAGAAACAGTTGCACCGGTGTCTACCAGAGCCATCGTGGGAATATTGTCAATGAGTACGTGAACCTTGTTATGAAGCATTGAAACTAAAGGAGGCATGCTTGTGTGCAAAGCAGTACGTCCAGCGACCTCGCCTCCATCGGCCGCGCCGGCTAGTTTCCCGGTGGCGGAGATGAAAGCCGCGGCCGGGATCGGGGGGATGGTGGCCGTCGCTGGCGCGTAGTAGGTGGAGTCCAGCTCCTCACAGAGGCAGGCGAGTCGCTGCGGATGTTCGGCCGGTACCCGTGCTTCTGGGCAGTTGAATCCGAAGGCCAGTAGGTGTAATCCGGCTGTTGGCTTCGCCGTGGAAGCATCGCTGGTCGGTCAGAAAACGTCGTGCGTGGGCGACGTCGCGATGGGCAAAACCGGGCGATATGTCCGCGAACGCCGCACTGGTAGCACACGGGGCGTTCCCGAGGCACACTGAATGCTGCGGCGTGGTGAGGATACCCAGGGAACTGTTGCCACTCGGACACAAACGAAGGTGGTTGGCTGTCGTAGCTATAACTGCTGCGGGGCGCATAAGACGACTCGACGTAAGTAGGCGTTGGTGGCGGAGCCCTCAGCCGTGGACTGCGGTTGGAGTAGCTGCGCTCGTCGAAACTCGCAGCATTGATGCTTGCGGACGGTGCACTACACTGCGGGTCTCCAGCTTGCTTGGGAGCAGAGACATGGCGACGCAGTTCCTCCCGTACAATCTGACGAATGGTGGAGGAAAGGTCGGCAGGCAGGGAATTTTGGCAGACATCGACGGTGGCAACAGTCGTGACGTTGGCCAGACGTCCGAACTTCGATGTGATGCGACGAGTTTTAAGGGCCTCGAAGGTTCGGCAGTGGTTAATCACGTCGGCCACACATTCCAGGCTCTCCTTGCCAATGAGGAAGTGGTAGACGTCATCGGCGATGCCCTTGAGTATATGGCCCACTTTGTCTTCTTCCGTCATGTGGGCATCCACCGACTTGCACAACTTCAGGATCTCTTCAATGTAGGTTCTGCATGTCTCACCGGTGACTTGAGCCCTCTGCGACAACGTCTGCTCGGCGCGTTTCTTCTTCGTTGCTGGGTCTCCAAAGCATTTCTTAATCTCCTCCACAAAGTGGTCCCAGGTTGTCAAAGTGTCTTCGTGGTTCTCAAACCAGACCAGCGCCGTGAAATCTAGGAAGAGCCCCACGTGAGACAGCTGGCTAGCCGCATTCCAACCATTCGATCGGCTCACCCGCTGATAGTGGCTTAGCCATTCGTCCACGTCATCGCCGGGTTTCCCTGTGAGGTCCGCGGCTCCCTGTAGTGGTAGGGCGACGTCCTTGCGGATGGTTGCTGGTTGTCTCCGTCAGAGCTCATTTCTTGAGGTAGTGGTGCCAAGCCCGCAGGTCGACGGCTGCGGCGAAGCTCGTATTGTTGCGGTTCCGTCGTTAGGGGACGGTGTCTCTCCGGTATCACTTGGTAGTAGCTGGCTTACCCCGCACCTTCACCACAATTGTGACGATGGAAAGCGTTTATTTACAAGATGGGAAAATGCAGAGGTGTAGCTCGGCCAAGAGTCAACGGCGTCGCTCGCGAGCCAGTCCAGCCTCGTTCTCCTCTTCGTCGAATCTTCGCTCGCGCGTTTCAATATTAAACATCAAACTTTTATTGTGCTGTTGTTTTACGTGGTTGCTTCATAACAACGGTCCACCTAGCGTACGTCGCCGCACTAAATCGAACGATTGATTTCCACCAATGACACGCGCCATATGTGAACCTTCCGTGAATTCTGCCCCGTACATCATCAACGAGGTGAGATCTGGCGCGTTTATACTAAAGGGTCAATGAGAGTCATGGCGACTTGCAGCTCACTTTAATTTTACATGTACGCTGTAAATATTTATTGTTTAATCACGCACAGGAGAAATCTGACACAGGCACTTCCTTGGAGGTCAGGATCCAGTGCCTATATATACGGGGTGGTCAGTGAACGGTTGTGCAGCGCGAGCAGTCGGTTTTTTCAATCAAGAAACTCGCTAGCAGACGGTCTCGCGAGGCGATAGAGGGACGGGGGCCTAGAGCACGCATCTGCAACGCAGCGAGTGCCTCCGCACCATCTAGGGATCTTTCTGAGAACTAGAGGTGGCTACGACAGCGCCATCTAGTGAACACTCCAAGAACTAGAGGTGGCTACCTACTACTACTACTACATACTACGGAGGAGGGACAGACCCAAACCCAGAGGAGCTTCGCCCCTAAAAAAGAATCTTCGAAGTGCACCATAGGGATTCGAAACTGCGGCCCCTCGTTCAGTAGCACGCCGTTTTAAACATCTCGGACACGCGCCACTGGCTGTTTAGGACACTACAGGCGAGCTATTTATATACACCATGTAACGCTGGCGACACGCAGAGCTCAGAGATGCTGCAGCCTGTGCAGTATCATTCGCGAGATTGCCCGATGGGCGCGCTTTAAAGCAGAGCTCCTACATTTTCCTTCAGTTTCACAACTGCCCTTGAGACGCGTACTAAAGAGTTGCCCATTTCTGTACCGACTTCCATGTGGAACGCCGGGTAAACAATGCGCCGAACGCCAGCGCGCGTCAGGAGACGCGGAGGGGTCACTTCACGCACCGCATTTTTCAAGAAATACAAAAATATAAGAGTGTTTGGTTGTAGCGCGCTGCTCTAACACGAAGAAGTAACAACTGTGGTAGTTGTTAGCATTCCAAGCAAGATAAATGATCGAAAAAGGCGCCCGTTTTAAACCAGCCGCACCGCGAATGCGCTCAGATGGGCAAGCGATAGCCGGCGCACCGCTTTGGAAAGCAAAAAGAAAATATGACAGAGAGGCATCGGCGCATGAAAAAAATTCCACGTATTCCCGAAGCGTGGCAGCACATGTCAAGCAAGAGAAACGATCGAAAAAGACGCGCGTTTTAAACTTTAAACATACAGGCCATGCCGTACATGTACGCCGAAAACCCTTTGGTGCCTATTAGGTGATGCCGTACATGTACGGCGAAAACTCTCAAACGTTTACAAGAGAAACAAGGAGTATCGCTCGTTGCTCGCGCCAGTAATGAAATTAATTTTATTATTAAGTAGTCTGTCTTTGTGCTGTTCCTAATCGGTCACCATTAACTAAACAAGCCTTGGCATGCAGTAGCGTTAGTGCAGCGTAGTGAGATGACTTAGATAGTTGAGAGATATTCTAGCAGTCTGGGGATTATGGGAAACGCCTTCGAACAATGTTTCGGCTGCGTAAAGCTAGTGGTATGGCTTAGTTCAGGAGTGGAAGCGTCTACGCGTACATATCCGCATAGCTTTGAGCCCATATCTACAGTGCATTGCCATCCGCGTAGGCTACTGCACTCGTTAGCCATCATGATCTGCTAGTTGGAGAAGGCGATGATGAATAGTGCTATATGTTGTCTGCTCCCGTTCTCGCTCTGCATGCTTGAACAATTTATAAGCTGAACTAGTTACCAGGGGCGTAGCCAGAAATTTTTTTCGGGGGGTGTTCAGCCATACTTTATGTATGTTCGTGCGTGCGTTTGTATGTGTGCGTGTATATATACGCAAGCAAAACTGAAAAATTTCGGGGGGGGTTTGAACCCCCCCAACCCCCCCCCCCTTGGCTACGCCCCTGCTAGTTACCATTATTACTTTTTTCGGTCAGGCAGAAATCGGGTTCCGGCAAGTTCTGAGAATGTTGGTTCGGCTTTACTTTCGGCTAAAACTCCGTTTCAGACAGGCTTTTCGGATCATGTGCAGTTCGACACACATCTGAAACTGCCAACGCAGGTTAGCTTATTAAGCTACTGCTCTCGTAAAACAACAAGAAGAGACCATGTAATAATCTCTAAACTTCCACCAGGAGTATTATGTTGCACATTACTGAAATGCGATTGTTTATGCTAATATAAAGTTTAGTAAGATACAAAAAAATGTGCAATAGAAAGCAGGAATTTTCATGACTCAAAAATAACCTGGATTGAACAACGAGGACTAGGAAATTTTTTATAAAATTTCATGAACGTATGACGCACCCAAATTACTAACCCTTTGTCTGCTGTCGATGAGGCGGAATCTTGCCTCCGATTCTCGCAGTTTGTTCTACGAGAGCTTTGAACAGGGCTGGTGGACTGTTAGGACGTCGGTTTTCTGGCTTTTGCCATAGCCGGATGCCTGTAAAAAAATAGCACATCAATCACCTAACATAGCTCGACATCAGTAAGCCATGACTTGAAGAAATACTGAACAAAACTTTTGCCGCCGAGATTTCCAGCCCATTTCAAAGGTTGGGTGCTGAAACTGGTTAAAACAACCTTGTTTTCAGGCGTAAACTGGAGCAAAAAATTTAATTTATTGCTTTTTTTTTTGCAGACTCCGGCGCCTGTCGGCCGCGCCGTGCACTAGAGGTGATGACGTTAAACTTCAGTGGAAATGGGCGTGTTAACCATTCCAGCCTTCGCTCGCGTCTCGAACCGCTCCGCTCGCTCTACGGTTCCTAGAACCAGTACTAACGGTACCCGCAGCTCCCGGATGGGGTATCTCTCAGTGGCTTTGTGGAAAGTGGGATGTAAAGGAGAGGTGGCAAAAGAGAAATAGCAGTACTAGAGTACTGTATATGCTATCTTCAGGTAGCAGAGTTGCGCATCTGTCTTCCAAACGCCGCTAGCAACCATGCATTGCAGAGAAGCTGACGCTCGGGCCAATTTTTGTATTTCTCGACGCCGCCGCTGCAGAGAACTCAATTAACACTAGACATCGACGGCCAAAGTTCATCGCCGGCCTTCGACACGCCAGACATGTTTATCGGCGACACGGTAGGCATGTCGCCTGCAAAAACGGAGTGCGACATCACCGCATAGCGGTGGTTGCTAGCCGGACCTATGCGCAACTCTGCTACCTAAAGCTAGCATATACAGTAACTCTAAGCAGGACAGGAAAGCGCGCCGCCTTCTTCCGCTGCGGAGACGCTTGACGTCACGGCCATCGATGCGCAACTACGCGCGCGACGGCGTGCAGCCGCCGCGCGCTCAGAAACCATCAGAAATACAGCCAAGTCCTCAAAAATATGTGAAATAAACTCTGTCTATCGGAAAAATCGCATCTTCAAAGTAGAGTTTCGGTGTCTTTCCTCATCTTTACCCACATCAATACAGTATCCCTTTAAGCTATATATATATATAATTATAGATATAGCAAATGTATGTTTGATACGCTGTTTATCTTGTCTGTGATAGACAAAAATAAGCCAAAAATGAGTGCAAAGACCGACGATGCGACACCGTTCTTGCATTGATTTGACGTTTGCAAGCAGGCTGTGCACGTACGCGTGAGCCTCTGGCCGTCTGCAACAGCGATCACAAGGCAACACTGTGCAAGTGCATAGTCCTCCGTGCAAGTGCGAATATCCGCGTGTAATCAATGGCTACGTGATCTGAAATACAGGCTATACAACTTAACGAAAGGTGTCTTCATTTAACTTCAATGTTAAAGAAATACAAACCTAATACGAGCAATCAAATCGCATATAAGCATCGCATCGGGTCGCTTCTCATATCTTGGATTCGTGGCGTGGTCGTTGGCTTTGGACTTTGATTCAGTTTGCACAGGAGAAAGCTTCGCGTCAAAACATCTTTCTTTATGAAAGGGGCCTTGATTTTTTCGCGTACGATGCCGCCACCGAAATAGTAATAACGAGGTTTGCTTAAAAAAGGTTACAGTGACGCGGTCCGGCGTTTCAAGGTAAAAGAGACGGGATTAAATTGCAGAAAAGCAAAGAATTCTAAGGGCACGCAGAGAGGAGGGTATAAACGTGGGAGGGTGCTTTGCGTCCAGCGTCAGCTGATCAAGGGCCGACTGCAACAACGCAAAACCATCCCCCTTCTACGTGCTATGACGAAAGATTCAAACAGGGTTATAAAGCGGTTATTCAATGCAGCAACTCGCTTGCGTGAACGCACATATCCTACAATCCAGCCAAGGTGAACAGCCGAAACTCCGGCGACCAAAATGCTCCGGCTTGCCGGCCGCCCTTCTGTTGGAGTGGGCACGTCCATTTTTCTAGATCGCGGTTATGGCGGTGTGGCGGTTATGGTGGCTAGTCACCACATTGGTGTTTTCGAATTCGACGCATGCGTCTTAGGTGTGTTTTACACTTGCCGCGTGCCTACAAAACTATCACTTACCATATTTCGAAATCGAGTCGCCCTCACTTCGAAGAAAAGAACCACTATTTCTAGAAGAAAATACCGTATTCGATTTGCATGACGATCAACTGGATATGGCGAATCGCCTGCGTTAGCAACGCAAAACAGCAACGTACGTAGCCTTTCCGGGACATTTAATATTTACGCGGGCTAGTATAGGATAGCATTAAACGGAAAATGAAGTTGTCGTCATACCTGCCTTGCGATAAAGGCTTGCGGAGAGCCCAGTGGTCGTGCGGAGTTGAACCGAATGCTGCCGCACTTGCCGCGTGCCGGAGGTGTAGGCAGGCCCCGGAAAGTCTCAAGTTCCAGCGATCGCCGCAGAGGGCGAAAAAATCAACCGCGGCGAGTTCCATCGATATGCGCGGAGAGTGGAGCTACTGACTCCTCTTTTAGCGGTCGGGTAAGTTAGTTCGCATTTTCCGTGTTAGGGGCGCTCAACGCGGCCAAAAATTTTATTTCAGAATGTATCAGAAGATTGTTAAAAGCTTAGTTACCGTGCCATTTTGCATACAGCTAGTAGGGACCAGTTTTTGTGTTACTTCTAGAGTTAATGCAAGAGCTTGATTGTTTGAGGACAAGTATTGAGATTACATTGACGCTCGAAAAGCAGCAGCCCATTGGCATCGATTGCGCTTCTGTCGGTTATTTCATTCAAATTGTACCGCGGTCGTTTTCTTTGATCGGCGTTACGCAGCTCCTTTTTAAATCAATTTTG
Organism: Rhipicephalus sanguineus; assembly: GCF_013339695.2. Lineage (NCBI taxonomy): Eukaryota > Metazoa > Arthropoda > Arachnida > Ixodida > Ixodidae > Rhipicephalus > Rhipicephalus sanguineus. Next base: position 188,775,424 of record NC_051179.1, on the reverse strand, counting down.
ATATAGCAATGCGAGTTTGTGCGCCAAATTTTACATGCTGCTGCCACAAAGCGAACGTGTCTAAAGCCTGTGAATCACGTCAGCTGCGGCGCTTCACCGGCTGCCAGCGTGAAAATTCAATGCCAGCAAGGAGCTCGGAGCCTATCTACGAAAACGGAATAACCATGCACCATGTGGGTGTGCGCACCGGTGAGTGAAAATCGACTGCTTTGCATTTGAACATAGCTTTTTTTTGCATGCGCTACGGTTTTTGTCATTTCAAAAGGTTTTACGACTCGTCCAGCTGATCGGATGCACCGCTTGTTGATTACAATGACATTTTTTAAGATTATTTACTTCGTTCTCACTTTTGCAAAAAATATCTTTACCACTAAACTTTGTAACACAGATCACAGCATAAGTTTCACCTATTTCTGCACAAATTAGTCTTCTGAGATAAATGCTTATAAGTCCAATGCATGATAGAGCCAAGTGAACTTATAGTATGTATATGCATTTATACATTTTCGTAAGTTTACAATCATACATATTACATTTGCACATACCATGTAGTTTATAGAGTTAGGAAATTAACTTAGTATCCTCTAATTGAGGCTTGGTCAGACACGGTCCACTGAAGGTCACCACTAAAACAAATTCACAACAAGGCAATGTTATGTGCACACTATTTTTCTCATGCAGTGCTCTCATATACATTCTTCTCAGACATGAATCACAAATCCACTCACGCTTCTACCATAGTAATCATTATTTTTTCCTCTTCCAACCCAACCACAGCCTCCAAGAAACTGCTCATGTCAGCACACGCTCGGATGCTTTATCTCTGAACCTACCTCAAGTCAGCAGAGGATGTTCCACTACTGAAAGTAAATTCGTAGTCCCAAATCCTCACAAGGTATGGTTGCGGACACTTTACTTATCGAACCAATTTTTTTTCTTTCATCATTTCTTTCTTGCTTTTTCTCATGACTCATTTTTTTTTCTTCTCAGAAAACTGGACAAAAGAGAGATCATTGGTTTCCAAGCTACCCACACCAGGGGCGTAGCCACGTTAGGGCACACCTGGGCCCGTGCCCCCCCCCGAAATTTTTTTTTGCCATAGCATACAGAGCAGAAAATGACACTCGACCACATCTGCCTGCTCGTCTCCACTACAGATCAAGGAGGTGCCCCCCCCCCGAAAAAAATTTCTGCCTACGCCCCTGACCCACACCAAGTCGTAAGAAGCTCAAGAGTCGCCTATCCACCACCAAAGTTTACCAGGCGGACAAATGCAAGCCTTATACTGAAAAGCAGTGATAATGTACGGTATGTTGAAGCAGTAAAAAATTGGGTCCACAAATTATTGCTTCTTGCTTCATGAATTACTCAGTTTAGAGGAAATGTGATGGCTTCAAATTTCTTGGGTAGTGCATGTGATGGGGTGCACATACTGTACTTTAATCTACCTGTGAAACTTTGCATAGAGTATCACATGTAACTTGGTAGCAAGTGGGCCAGTAGTAGTGCATATTTAGCAGCACTTGTTTTTCCCAGTGAATATAGTTTGCTGCAATTGTGGAGGCTGTTGCAAAGCAATGGCAGGGAAAGCTACAGTAGTGCTGAAACAGAGTTATATGTACCGATTGCTTGTAGGGAGGGCATTGTGAAGGTTGTAAAATAGAAAACTGTGTGCAAACACTCGTGCCTTCATTAAACAAGGCATTTCGTGTAGTGGTCACCTGGAGAATAGTTTCCGGGTCGCTACTCTGGAATAAATAACGTTTGATGATGGGAGTAGGAGAACGGAAGCATGTGCATAAGGACATTTTGGGCAGTGTTCTATGAAACTGGCTGTTGAATTTGTAAAGCATTTGAAAATTAGTCTTTAGTTTATTCAATGAACTTCGCCAATACATTAATGGGATGATATGTAAACGGACACATCCAGAAAAGAGGGTACAGCACCGTTGCATTTGTGCAAGCAATTTGTTTTGTATGTGAAGTGGAACCACAGACAAGTAGCAAATAATATTTGTTCTAGATAACAGACCTGACACATGACACGGAGTTTTTAAAAGTATGTTTATTTTTAACAGAAAGATAAATGAGTGCACTCAATAGATACAATCAGAGTTCAATAGAGTTGGCCAGTGTTTGTGCATGTTAAAGATTGTAATGTGTAGTAACTGCTATTTCTTTAATATTGGCGTGAGCTATATATCCCAAAAAGGCTAGTTTTGTGTTCATGCTTGTGATGCGCTGCAGGTAGACACGGACCAGAAAAAACGAGAACAACACAGGGTGATGTGCAACACCTTGTGCTGTTCTCGTGTTTTCTGATCCGTGTCTACCTGCAGCGCATCACAAGCATGAAGACATGCCATCTAGCCCCTATTGCCGCCTTATTAGTTTTGTGTGACACCCGTGTTAAGAGTGAGGCAGACAGTTAGGAGGTAGTGAAGAATGAAAATGTAAATTCAGCTTCTGCAATCGTCCATCGTTTAAGCAGTGTCTTTCACGATTACGCACCATTGGCACCAGAAGAAATGGACTAATTTATTTATTTTTCAGTGCGAAACACAGCAATTAAACAAAGAAGCTAATTATGCACATTTGACAGAAATGATTACTCACTGCCTATTTTTCCAACATTGCTACTATTACTTCGAGCACTTCCTAGCTGTCTAGTATATTACTGTTCCAAATGTCTCTATTGTGCGCACACACATCATGTGCAGTCTATTGTCGGAGCTGTCCACTGGTACATCATTCTTTTTTATTTATAAATGAGTGCTTTCAGGAACACGCGCAGGCATCCGCTATCACATACGTCAGTTGATAAACAGTGGGCGATCAAGGGTAGCTCACTTCTCGAAACTTGTCTTCCGTGACAACCTTTACAGGAATGTTCACTTGCTGAAATGTTGGATTCAGGCTAAGGCTTTCCTTATTCGCCAACAGTTACTCAACTGAAGTGTTTGTCACTGCAACCTCTTTTGAAACATGAGCCAAGTTTCCTTTTCAACATGATACCGTAAATGGTGTTTTCCCAGAACACGCGATCTTAGCTGAACTGAAAGTTGAGCTAAATGATCGGAATTCATCGTAAAAAGATATTGATAAGAACACAAGAAAAAGATAAGAAAAGATAAGAAAAGAAAAGATAAGAACACAAGGATATTGAGCACAATAACGAGAACACGTTATGTACAGGAATAGCTAGCACAACAGTGTGGTTTCACTTTTTTTTTTCAGCGCCGAGTGGCTCTCGCCAATGTGTTGTCAAAATAGTACGTCGGGCTGAGGCTAATCTTACTGGCACTGCATCTTTTACGAGCTTTGATGCTGTTTGTTTATTACTGCTAAAATCGTCAAACGCGCATGTGTAAGTGAGAAAGAGGACGGGCAGCACTGTACGCAAGTACAGTGCAAGGGTCACCCATCGTAAATAGTATCGTCTGACGCTTCGTTCTGCGTACTATAAGAGGTATGCTGAACGAGCCAAGAGACATAGAGTTGCTCAGTTTCAGCTGGCAATTTTATTAAGCAGATGGATATTTCTGTTTCTTGTATGTATTGTTCAACTCTGTAACTGACAGTGCTGCTTGTTTACATGTATACTGCTGCATTCACGATTGCCAATAAACAATGCAAGCTTACTTGCTTGGCGTGTTTTTTGCCAGTTGAGGCCTTTCGGTCACCTGGCGACGTAACGGAATTATTTGTAGTAACGATAGGCTGCCGCACGCGCGAATACAACCCCCGGACAGGAGTGAATAAACGCCCAGAACCAGCGGGCGCGCACCGCGACTAGCCATATTGCCTCAACGCAATGATGATGATAGTTTTCGCAGCGCCATCTCTTGGTCGGATACTTTAGTTCACAACGCCACCGCTACCCTTATTTCTGTTGCACTGTCAAAGGTACAGTTTCCCTTCTGTAAATGGTAGTATAAGTGTTCTGTGGTGTAGGCGGGAAAGTGCCTCTACCCAGGTAGCACACATGGTCTAGAAAACGTTTTTTTAGGGATGAAACGGATAAAACGGATTCTAAACCAATTTCGACGTTTTAAAAACGTCATAGAAAATCCGTATTATATCCGTTTTTGATAACGTCTAGAAAACGCATTTTTTATGACCATTTTGGTCTGGAACGTATATTTGAAGACGTTTGTTCGATTCTAAACCAATTTCGACGTTTTAAAAACGTCTTGTTTGTGACGTCTAGAAGACGCACTTTATAAGACGTTTTGTCGCCCAGCAGCGGACCGCGCGCCACTTGGCCCATGCATGCATGGGCATGCATGAACCACCGCGAATTGAAATTTGAACTGGAGCCTGCGCACGCCATCTCTCATTGCGATAAAAAAAGTAGCGCGCAAAAGAATAAAGGCGTATGGTGTCTACATTGTATCAGCAATAATGAAGACTTCAAAGTTCGTTAACCAGTAAACTTTACGTCATTTACTTTAATTTACTCGCAGCGATAACCGTCTAACTTCCGCACGAAGGCCTTAGCGCTGACTGTATCCATCCACGCGGCCGTTGCTTCTGCAATTTCAGTTAAGCTCGCCGATTTCGCATGGGCGGTCGAGCTCACCGGTCATGCACTCTTTTGCTATATTTCGTGCTTGTGTCGTGGTTCGTGGAGGCTATAAACGCAGCTGTGAAGAAACTACTTCGCTGCGTGATAAACTTGTGGACCCGAATGGAAGTGTCTCTGTGGAGCGACTATTACGCTGACTGACGGTTAGAGTCCCGTAAGATTCTCTGTGGAAAACTTCACTCATCAGCTTGCGCGCGGGACGCGCTCGCAACTTGCTTTCTTCTATGCTCGAGGGACGGGTGTGGTTACTTTGATGTGCGATTAGTTTTCTGTGGATTGGCGGATACTGTAAACCACGGGCTTCTGTCATTTTTGAAGGTAAGTTCATTTTTACTGCATTTGCACTCAGTATTTCAGAACTATGGCAAATGAAAAAGCGTGTTCAATTGCATCACGGGCTGCATGTGCGACATGTTTCAGCAATACGTTACTGCGGAATTTATTCAGCATACATGATAAAGCTGTCTAAACGTAAATGCACGTCGTGGTTTCCGTTCATGCTCGAACGAACATCGGCGAAAACCATATTTATATTTGTTAACCTAATTTCAGTAAAATGACTGTGTTTTCTTGGCCGCTTGATGAGTTTCAAGATACACATTAGCTTAAGCTACGTGTGCCGCGTAAGAAGAAGTTTTAGAATAGGGTACGCAAAGATAGCGTTCGTTGGGCGCATACACGACGCATGCGGAGTAGCCCGTTTTACAATGGGATACGTAGATAGCGTTTGTTGCGTACGTAGCGCATAATGCATGCGCAATGGCGATGAACGAACGCAGAGCTTCGCGCACCCAATTTTAAAACTGCATTGTTGGAAGTTACGGCATGTGTCATCTGTTTTATTGTGTCACTGAAGTTTGTTGATGAGAGAATCTTTGCAGCGACAGCGTACTGGTTCATGGTTCCTTCCACAGTACTAGCTGCATGTAACGAGAGGCTGGGCACGCTTTTCTGTTAGTTGCGAATTTCTGAGGGCATGAGAGTCAAAGATGCGTTTCACGGGGAGGAGTTGGCATTTTTTCTCAGTGCTGCCTTGACCATCTCGATGCGCTTTCGGACTTGTGATTTGTTTCCCCTACTCTGTTAACCTCCTCCTTTCTCGGTGAAGCCTTCAGCTCTTAGCAGAACCAAGAGGTTCTCTTGCGCGTCTCTTGTGCCTGGCTAAATATAGCAGGCTCGCTCTCTGGCGCCGTACGGTGTTATCGAGTTTTCATCTTTTCACACCGTCCTATAGGTATAATAAAAATACTGAAATGATCTTTTCTCCTATTTATTGCAGATGGTATTTGCCTAGATGTTTAGTATTAAAGGCTACACCAACTAAATTATTACTTTCTTCTTTTTGATGGGCTGGCTGACAGGTTTGAAAAAAGATGGATGTCAAGAGATCGACTTTTTTCTCTTTTCCTTGGAAAGTTTCAAAATCAAAAGGTCACAGTTTGTAAAGCAGCTAACCTTTTTGAGCGTCTGTGTTTGTCGGCATCTTCAAGAAACCGCACTAGGGCTACTGTGCTAAAATATCTTTGACGTGGAACGCTGCCCCATGCTGCTAATGGCACAACTTTCGTGTGTATGCTATTTGTAGTGTTCTTTGCAGACTACCGGATGTGCCTAGTGATTTCCATCGAGTACCTGTCATGAAGCCATGTGTTCAGACTGACTCGCCACACTTTGTAATATTTTGACGCTGAGCAATGTGATGTACTAAGTGCAATACCCTGATCTGCCTCTGACAATCCTGAGTTTACAGCTCTGTGCTTTTTGAGTAAAAAATGGGGAAGAGTCCCAATTTCTTTACGTTTCTATGCTGTACAGGAGTCGTTGCTGTTTTACATAATAAATTATGACATGACCACTTTTGTCTGTGAATCGACTGAGCTCTCACTCTGTAATAGCAATTACCGAATAAAGTCATTGTAATTACTATAACAGAGAGGGCTTCCTAAAAACGTGCACTATTATAATTGCATGCGCAAAAACAAAACAGCTAAAAGAAAAGAGATCCTGCATGACGTCTTAGAGACGTTTAGAAAACGCCTTTTCAAAGACGATGCAATGGGATATTTTTATTTTAAAATGGGATTTTTTGCGACGTTTTTAAAACGTTTTCTAGATCGTCTTAAAAACGTTTAGAAAACGTCCTTTTCAAAGACGATGCAATGGGATATTTTATCTGTTTTAAAAATGGGATTTTTCGCGACGTTTTTAAAACGTTTTTAAAACGTTTTCTAGATCGTCTTAAAAACGTTTTTAGATCGTCTTAAAAACGTTTTCTAGATGGTCTTAAAAACGGATTTCTAGCCGGACATTAGACGAGATATAAAACGTTTCTAGACCTTTAGCTTCTTTCCGTGACGTTTTCTAAACGTTTTTATCGTCTCGGATAAACGTTTATAAAACGTCAATTATCCGTTTTGTGCTACCTGGGTAGCGACGCACAGAATACGCGGGATCGAGACAGGCCGTTGTCTTGGGTGCTAGATGCGCACGTCGCACTCGGGCGGTTCCATTGGTTCCAATCTTGGATGGGGGTGGCGGCGGAAATGCAGTCGCGTCGGTAGCGCTGGTCTTCCCGCCGCCGCCAATGTCTCGTCTCGCACTAATGGCGGTGCCGCGGGGAGGGGGGGGGGGGGTTGAAACCCCTCAACCGAAAACGTTTCAATTTTGCATGTGTGGCGGCCCCTTCCGATAATTAGAGGACCCCCTCCCCCTTCTCCCCACGTATTGGGTTATGCATTCACAGGAGCGGCGCTGTCGTTATGTAAACGGTTAGATGGCGCTTTCTTTTGCCAATGATCCAAACATACACTTTGTACGCGCCGCTAAAATTCAAAACTGGCGTTAGAGAGCTACGGCCCTTCAGAGTTGGCGGCCCCTACCCTACGGTTTACTGTGGGCTTTTTCGGTTTCGTGCTAGTGCACCGCGATGATAGAAAACGTTTTCAACTGGACGTGTTGCTCGATGCATGCGTTAAAGTGATGATGATAGATGATCAGCAGTTACGCGCGATCAGGAGAATTGCATCGCTTCGTGCTCATTGCGCAGTGTACACTTATGCTCGGCCTCATTTAACTGCCCCCCAATACGCGCACACATTAGCGTGCATTCACATGATGATCCCCGAAAACTGGAGAGGTCATCGGATTTCCGGAGGAAGGCAGTTCAGTCGCAATGGTACTAGATCATGTTCTCATTCTAACGATCACACTCACACTAATATAAAGGCGCACTCGCCTCATACCCACGGCTTCTCAGACTCAGGTGCTCATTGATGCTCACATTCGCATCTTGCTGCACACTCTTGGCAGGGGCGTAGGCGGGAACAGCGGGGGTGAGGAGGGTGCTTATGGATCTTCAGTGTCTATACCCCCCCCCCCCCACCAATCTCCTGTAAAAACGAGGTCCACAGCATTGGGAATATCGTGTCGCCCGGCCTTACGCCCTTCTTTTTTGCAATTTTGTCGCTTTCTTTACGGAGTTATAACAAGCTTCACTCGAAGACCATCACCCTGCCGACACGTTTTATTACTCGGCTATCACTGCGTCCAGCCCGTACTGCTCCTGTCGTAGCCGCTTCCTTTCTGGCTCATCCTCGCTGCTGCTGTCGTCGTTGGCGGCGGCTTTGTCGCCGGCTTTACCACCGGGAACGGCTTTCTCAACGTCGTCTGGACGTCTGACGTCGAGTTGGCCCAGGAGGCAAACGTTGGTCTCTCTGCCGACGCAGAGGAAGCGCAGACCGATCTCTTCAAGAATGGCGCCGTCTGGGCCCCTCAGGTCTTCCATGTGGTACTTCCTGAAAGAATAAATCGTCAAAAGCCTGCATGGCCATAACTATATTGACACGGACATGTAGTGGGCATCTGGCTGTTGCGCGGCTAGTTTCGCCATTATTTGTGCGTGGCGAAGAGATCGCTGGTGGTAGAGGAAGACGAAGACGTGCTGCTCGATCGGAGCTGTTCCGCTGTTCGCCGTGTTTCTACCTGTTTTCCTTTATTTATCGTGACAAACTGGTGGAGGTGCTGGGTACAATTCTAATGCGCTAGTTGTAATTCAAGACGCTTCCAGTTCCTGCCACCATTTCTACAATTCCGGAGGAAAGCCGGGCACTTTGCCACAGCCGCCGCTTGTTAGGACTACCGCCCGAATTTGGTCTCTTGAGCCCGGCAAGAATGTCCACCACAACGGCAAGCCAGACGCAAGAGAGCGATATAGACCGACCCGCATTCACCCCAAACGTCGTCTACGCAGCTCGCATCCCGAAATCCTTTCATGGTGATGTGGTCGAGGACGTGGATGACTGGCTCGACCACTTCGACCGGGTCGCAGCAGCCAACGAGTGGAACGAGACCAAGAAACTGCGCTACGTCTACTTTGCACTTGAAGACTACGCTCGCACGTGGTATGAGAACCATGAGCCGTCTATCACCAACTGGCAAGAATTCCAGCGACAACTACGTGAAACATTCAGAAATCCAGAAAAAGAGAAAGCCGAACAGGCTCTGCAGAGCCGGGTTCAGAAGCCAAACGAAAGCGTGGCTATGTTTGTCGAGGACATGTCGTGCTTATTCAGACGCGCTGACCCAGGAATGGATGAGACAAAGAAAGTTTGTTGTATTCAGCATGTGCGCTATCATCTGATAGCCCTAGGCATGCGCAGATGCACGCGCAGATGCACGCGCACGCGCCTTATCATGTCAGCTAACATCTGGGTATATTAACCATCACGGACTAAGAATAAACAGAGTTGTTTGAGGTACTGGGTCGGTGTAGTTACTTCGCGACCCTGCGGCTCTCCGACGTAGTTCGGCAGAGCATGGCGGCGGATACCACAGTTGGCGACGAGTGGTGAAGTGACCGAAAGCTGAAGCAATGAGCCTGCACCAACCGCCCGAGTTCCTGCCGACGCCCGGGAAGCCTACCCTTCCGTGGACGCAGTGGCACCGCCTTTTCAAGAATTATCTCCTGGCATCGGGGAGCGACGTCCACTCATCTGCTCGCCGTAAAGCTTTGCTGTTGCACTGCTTGGGGGTGGAAGGCCAGCGATTGTACTAGCATTACCGCATACAGCGGGAAAGAAGAAAGCGGCCCGAGCGACGAGTACGATGCAGCGGTGGCTACGTTGGACGCCTACTTTACTGCTAAAACGAAACATCGTCGTGGAACGGCACCCGGTTCGGACAGCGCACCCCACTGCCTGGGGAGACCGCAGCAGCATTCGTCACGGCACTGCGCGAGTTGGCATTGTCCTGCAACTTTGGGAGCAAACTGACGACTTCATTCGTGACCAGCTTGTAGCGAAAAACGAGCAACCATGTTCTTCGGGAACGCCTACTTCTGGAAGGAACTTCGCTTACGCTTGAACGTGCGCTGACTATCTCGAACAACATTGAAGAAGCCACGAAATACTCACTTGAGCTACAGTCATCAGCCGCGAGCATCCAAAAGGTGGATAAACATCAGATGCCAGCCCGTACAGAAGCACGAATGCCGTCTTCGCAGCACAAGCGTGTTTTCGTTGCGGGGTCTTCTCGGCATCTCGCAGATTCCAAAACATGCAAGGCGCGGGATAAAACATGCAGTAAATGCGGCAAACGGGGACATTTCCAGCGTGTATGTCGGAGCGGCATGCCAGACGAGCGGGCACTAGCTGTCCGAGAGGTCGATACCTGCAATATATCCGAAGACCTCAACGTGTTGCTTCTCGCCCGGCAGAAAAAAGCAGCAATACATGTGGACACCCTCGTGCAGGACCGTGCCCGTACGTCTCCTCGTAGACACAGGCTCTGCGGTCTCGATTCTGTCGGCCGTCACGTATTCGAGGTTGAAATGCCCTCCGGTGCAGCCGACCTCAGCGGCACTGTACGTTTTTCTCGCCGCAGAATAAGCACTGAGGGGTGTCTTACGGCGCCAGTCTTCTTCCAAGGTTGCACGCCGACATACTTTTCTACGTCGTCAAAGGCGGTACGGATATCCTCGGTATCGACGCTATCGAAGCCCTGCGGCTGCACATCAATGGTATGTCACTTCAATGCACTAACATTACGCAAGCGCCACAAGGCCTTGATCCTGAGCTTTTCTCCGAATTTTTCAACCTTGTTCGATGGAAAGTTAGGGCTAGCAGCAAATTTCATTACAAGGTCAAGATAAGACAAGGGGTCATGCCTGTCGCTGCTAAGTTACGCCGTTTGCCATTTTCAGTGCGAGACGCGGTGCGTGAAGGCTGCAGCGCCTTGAGCAGAATGATGTGATAGAAAAGGGTGGATGCCTCAGAATGGGTATCACCAATCGTAGTAGTGGCAAAGAAAAATGGCAAGATAAGAATTTGTGTCGACCTACGCGAACCGAACAAAGCGGTTGTCATTGACAATTTCCGTTGCCTCACACGGAAGAACTGCTGCACAAACTTCACGGTGCAAAAGTATTTTTCCAAGATTGATTTAGCAGCCGCATACCACAAGTCCTGCTGAGTCCTGAAAGTAGAGAATTGACTACCTTCATAACCGATAGTGGATTGTACCGATTCAAACGCGTCTGCTTTGGCCTTGCATCGGCACCGTCTGCTTTTCAGAAAATGATGGTCCCTATCCTGCAGAAGTGCAAAAATACTTTGTGCTACATAGATGACGTGATGGTGTTTGGTAGCACGCCTGAGGAGCATTTCAAGAACCTGAAGCAAGTGTCGCACCTGATTGCAAAGTCGGGATTGAAGCTGAATGACAAATGCATTTTCAATGTTCAACAAATAGAATCTTGGGCACATGATAAGTCACCAGGGTATACGGCCGCTACAAAGCAACATTGACGCCATCAAGGCTGCACCAGCACCAACGGATATCAGTACCCTGCGCTCATTCTTAGGAATGGTTGGCTATTACGCAAAGTTCGTACCTGACTATGCAGTGCTTGTTGAGGCCTCTTCGTGAGCTCTTACGTAAGAATTCCACGTTCACTTGGAATCCTGCCAGACAAGCTTGTTTCGAGCAGCTGAAAAGTACCTTGTCCACAAGATGTTTACAGCTTTTTGACCCTGTGGGTGACATTATCGTTACCACAGACGCCTCATCCATCGGGCTAGGAGCAGTGTTGCAACAGACAAGAAATGATGAGCTAGTAACGATTTCATTTGCTTCTCGCAGGCTTACTCCACAGGAACAGAAGTACTCCGTTGGGGCACTGGAAGCCCTTGCATTGCATGCTTGTGGGCATGCGAACACTGGAGAGTCTACCTTTGGGGCCGTCCATTCACTCTGCGCACCGACCACCAGGCTCTGACTACACTCCTACGTACAAAGGGAGTAGGTCGCCGTCCGTTCCGAATAGCAAGGTGGCACGCAAGACTACTGGCATACAACTTCACAATTGAATTCCAAAAGGGTGACAAGGAATACGGTTGCTGACGCCCTTTCAAGGATGCCTCTCCCATTTCAAGTGGAGGAGGAAGAGACTGGGGAGACCGTTTGTGTGGTCTCACCATGCGTTACCCATGGGGAGTTTGTCGCTGAAACAATGCAAGACAGCTGCTGCAACAGATCATGAAGTGGGTGACTTCGACATGGCCTGCAGTGAAGACGTTGCCTGCCGATGCAGTTCCATTCTACAGGGTGCGGACTGAGCTCTCAGTCGTTGGAGACCTCCTACTTCGTGGAGGAGACAGTTCGTCGCACTTCATCTCTGTAGGCCGGCTATTGACCGCAGCCCACGAGTTCTCACCAGGAATAACAAGGACAAAACAGCGACTACGTGAGCAATACTGTGGCCTGCTATGTGCAAACAAGTAGAACAGTTGATTGCATCTTGTGGTGTATGCCAATCCGTTGACAAGTCTGCAAACCAGTGGCACAACCATGCAGCCAGTTGCATTCCCGTCGGCAGC
>NC_051179.1:188742033-188762862 GCF_013339695.2 Rhipicephalus sanguineus | reverse complement strand
AAAGTGTCCATTTCTGGGTTGTTTCCTTGGTATGTTGGTCAATTGGCTCTTGGAAAGAGCAAAAATCAGGTTCCAGTTGTAAGTCAGCGCTCGTTTGTGTTGCGTGTTCTTGTCCATTGTCTCAGTTGCGCTGTGCCTTCCCATTGCCTTAAAGGGGCCCTGCGACACTTTTGCAAGTGCCTTTTTTTTGGGATTGGAGTGCGTGTAGTAATGAAATCCGAGACGTATGCAAAAAAAAAATGATGCAAATCGGTGCACGAGAAGTGAAGGTATTAGTCTTCAAAGTTCAAAACTCTAGCAGACGACGACGAGAAACGTTCCATCGCGCATATCGCTCTCCCGCTGACGTCAGTGTCCGTGTCCAATCACCGCGCGCGTCTTACAGGGAAGTGTCGCCCTAGTTGCACAGCGCTCCTAGTGTCGTGTTCGTTGTTCTGAAAAAAACCTCATTTAGATATAGAAATTGACTTCTATCTGGGAGAGTTTAAAGAAAGTTTTATTGTTTTTAGTACTCATTTATATGCCTAGCTAAAACCGTATGAATATTACGTGGGACTGGTCGCGTCGAACCAATCAATACGCACGGACAATGACGTCGGACGCACGGACAATACGCATGGACAATGACGTCACTCCCACGTGAAGAAGCGTCACTTCCCATAACAAAAATAGACGCTGCGTGGCGCCCTATTCCAGAAACGATGTGGTTTCTCCGTTGAAATAAAATCATAACGGCTTTGTTTTTGGTGTTGCCACTCGCGGCGACGATGTCGGTACATTCCTCAGTTCGAAAAGAAGCGGTGAAAACTACACGCTTAAAAAGTGTCACAGGGCCGCTTTAATTTGAGTGGGTGGTTAACTTCCTCGCCGCCTTGGGCGTCTGAAGAAAACAAAGATGGGGGCATCTACGCACTAATGGTGCGAAGACTGAGGAAACAGCTGATCTAGTGATATTCCCCTTCTGGTTTCCGTCCTCCCTTCCCACCCCTTGCTATGTTATACTGTGCATGGTTGTGCTATGCTATGCTATGCTATGCTAGGCTACTGGGCAATTCGTGGAATGTTTAGCTGCTTGAAGAACTACCAGTCTCCATCAGTGATTTGATTGCAGTGGTTTGAGTGATAGAATTCAATGTAGATGAAAAATCCTTGATAATAGGGCGCCACTGGAATCAACGTTTCGCCAAGTGGATTTGCTTATTGAATGGCTGCCTTGACAAAGACAAGTCCTCGTGTTGAAACGTCTACTCCAGCGACAGCCATAGTGAAGGAGCTTTCATCTCTTCAAGCTTCGTGTCCCCCCGAACGTATGCCTTGTTCTGTTTACTGGTCGATAGCGTTGGACTTGTACTGCAGCTATAATATGCATTGACATAGGGTAGATATGAGGTATTTAACCACACCCCATCCTTTCCCGAAGTTTCTCACTTAGTATGTATATAGATGCCCGAACACACGCGCACACACAACACACACACACACACACACACACACACACACACCGCACGCACACTCACACACACACACGTATGTAGGGTATACGGGACGGACATTCCGCGCACCCACCCCCAAAAAATTGCTTTCTCTCCAACTGTGCGGCCAGTAAAAGGGGCACCAAAGAGAAAAGACAGTTGATGAAATTATTCCTTTTCAATGCCTCATGCACCATCCGTGTTCCGTGATCGTGCTTGACAGCCAGAAAGCGTGCTGAAGAAAATGCAGGCGGCGACGACGCCCTGAAATTCTCACACCAGCTCTCAGTGACGCCTAAGGATTTGACGGCATCTGCTAATGCCTGCATAATTCTTAATCGGGCGAAACGAGTTACACTGGCATGAATTTGCAGTTACACTGGCATGAGTTACACTGAATTTGACATGACAAGCTTCAGGAAATTTCTAAGCAGCTGTGGTCAGACCATGAGAAAGAACGACTTAAATCTGTGACGTCAGTGTCATCCAGGTTCTCTGGTTTCGATGCGAAATTCAGAAAGCGAAACAGTGACCTCCATTTTCACTTACGAACGGACCTATTATCACGCTATTTAACGTTAGTAATGTTATGAAAGCACAAATTATCGGTCTGAGCTGCCTCAGCCGAGACTTGCCGCTCGATTTTCGTTCCTTACGTGGCAACGGTTCATATACGTTACTTGAATTTCGCTCCGTACGCCTTGCAGCTGCGCAAGCTTGGCCGTATGTGGTTCAACCTGCACAAGCAGCAGCTGCAACCCCGAGACCAAGGCAACACGCTCTGCAGCACGGGCTGTTCGGTGAAGCTGCACGCGGAAGACGCGTACAACGGTGGCGGCTGCCTCCGCGTACTGTTCAAGCCCAACCCAAACCAATCGGACGTCAAACCTTACGTGAGGTAGTGTTCCTTGTGTACGCAATCATGGGTTTCTTACAGCGCCAATTGGCAGTGGAAGAGGACGAATGAATCAATCACTGAATCAATCAATAAAAGTGTCACAGTTTTGCCACAAGGGCGAATCAATGAATGCGACAGCAACCAATTAGAAAGTTATACGAAGCAAGGCTGGAAGCTAACTGTTTTGTATCCGGTCTCTCGTAGCTCTACAAATCGCTGGTGTAAATTAATACGGTCGCTCCAGGGAGCAAAGCGGTTTTCGTGCCGTCTGTCGTCTCAACGCGAAGTAAGCGGTGGCAGAACAGCACGTACAAGGGTATACGAGCCGTCTACTGATGTCTTTCAAGATAGCGTTCGCTACCGCACCCTTATGAATAAAGCTCGCAGTTTTGCTGCTTGAGCGAAGCTATGGCCATACTGCTGAAGACGATGAAAGGTGGTGTAGCCTGTAAGTGGTAGGCAATTTGAAGCGCTCGCATGAACGGGACCATAGAACAAGCTATGAACGGGCCGCCGATTATGAATCCCAGCGCTGCCCTTTTTGTCACTTGGGCAGCTTCAAATCTGCCGACTCATTACGCGCTACATATGGCGCGAGCTACAATGCTGAAATGTAAGGCAACCTTGTTGTTGCCGCTGATGACGAGCCGTTTTGGAAGGAGTTGCAAGCTCTGGCGTTGGTTAGTGGTGCACGCCCATTTTTGCAGGCTTGTGCGCATGCGGCTTTGGGGAGAAAAATGCCGCAGACTGCTAAAGTTGTATCCAACTACAGGATTGTTTTCATAAAATAAAAATCTATCGACTCTTATCAGCACTCTCACTCCCCCCTTAAGTGAGCACTTGTAACCCTCTTGACAGGTTGTTCGGTTGCGACTTTCCGCTGGGGCCTCTCGTCGTCAGCTACACCTTCAAGAACATCAGCTTTACAAGCTCGGTTAGCCAGGACATCGCCATCGTCTTGAAGGCCAGAAGCGCAGCCGGGGAGACCGAGGAGATCTACCTGGCCATGACGCCCGGTCTACCGGAAGGTGACAACTACGTGGTCACTAGAGAGATTATCCCGCGCCTGAGGATGATACGGAGGACGAGGGAACCCGCTGGGTCACAAGGTAAGCGTAGGCAGCTGGGCTGATTGGTTTTGGTTATATCTATGTAATATGACACTGGCGAACAAGGTCACGGCCGATTAGGACACCTAGCAACGCCAGACATCAACTGGTGGTGTTGAAGCCTGGCATTGTTGGTGTCTTCTACTCGTCCGTGTCGTTGTCAGCGAAGATTCATTTAAAGGGACACTACAGAGAAACAATAAATCAGTTTGGACTGATAAACTACAGTCTGAAAACACTAGTGCCGTTAATTTCACCACCATATGCCTATCAATAGTTGAAAAAATCACCGTTAGGTTTCACTTTTACATTTTCCACCAAAATCTCCGATGGTGTCGTTACGGGTGTTCGTATTTTGGCCGCACTGACATTGGCTCAAAGAAATTTTCTGAACTTGTACGTTAAGCCGCTGGCGCCCTCAGCAGACAATTCTCTTTATTTTTACGGATTAAGAACGCAGACCTCAGTAGACGTTACTGGCGACTGGTGCGTGAACTTCAAAGTGGCATCGCCACTCGCATTTTTTATTTTGGACGTTTTCTCGCTTACCAAGCGTCTTCTTGCAGCAAGCGTGGCGTTTCTGGTATGGGCAAGGAGTAGGTTACTAATACGAGAAAAATAGTTTTTCTCTTTAGTGTTGCTTTAAGACTGAATATGATCAGCGATGCATTTTCGGAAAGTAGATGATGAGGCAATCGTGACGATGTCTTGGGGTAGTATGTCGTAAAGGGTGACGCTGCTCTAAAGAATAACGAAGCAGAAAACGCAGTGGTGTACGATGGCGGCCGGCCAACTTGAAGCGAATCACTGGTGCGGTAGGAAGGTGGCTCACAAGGTGTGTGTGCTCGTTATATTCAGTTCATATTTTTGTTTTCATTTTGCGGACGTAAAACGTCTGCAAAACGACTCGATCGACGTAGATACCCCAGAAAATAAATGAATGGTTCACCACTCATAAATACGAATCGGTTACAACGTTACGGTGAAATGAGTCTTCACAGTAGTAATTGAAGTTCCGTTCGACGGAAGGAAATAGAAATGGATCAATTTGCGACTGGTCTATTGTAAATCTGGTGCATTGTATCTGGTGCACTGGCACCAGATCCAACGTGTCCTTTTGGAATCTGCATATAGCGAAGCTCCTTCGCTGCTTTTCTTCTCACCGAATGCTTCCATGCGCACGATTTGGCACGTGGTCATGAGCTACTTCCACTCACCCTCCGTAATGGGGTATGACGTGCGCGATGTCGGCAATGATTCGTGACAGAACATTTCAGGCACTTTCATTGGGCCAACATGACAAGCAGTTAAAGGATATATTGAAATCTGCGACATCAAGTCGTTCGATGTACCGGTTTTGATCTTAATTCTCTCTCGTGACGATCCTGTCTGCTAAATTAGTCAGTGGAGCCCTTGAGTGGCTGCGCCTTGTACACAGGCGTGCGCACGAGAGGGCCGGGCTTGGGGGGGGGGGGGGGGAAGGGCGCTCCCCCTAATCACCTAAAGGGGGCGCAAAGTCTGCTACAAAAGACCGTAAAGTGTTCAGGATGCGGAATGGGGCGGAAAATAGAGGTTTGTGAGGATGAGACGACAGAGAGAGCTGACGCCAAGTGTAAGCAATGCGAGTTAGAGGCGAAGATGGAAATAATGATGGCCGCCCAGAATGAGCTCAAGGCGAGAATCTCCGAGCTGGAGAAAGCGGTAGCGACGGAGCGGGAAAAAACGATGGCTATGGCGGAAAGGCTTAAGTCAGCCGAGGAGGGATTGGCAAAGGTAGCCATGCCAGCAAAGGTAGCCATGCCAGCAAATGTAGCCACGGGGAACAGGGAAGCAGGCGACAGCGAGAAAAATGGGGCATTGACCCCCACAGTGGTAGGCGCGAAGGGGGAAACAGGTTTGGAAAAGACAGGTGCAAGGGACACAGGACCCACCTTCCGCGAAGTAGTCTTGGGAACGGGAGGGGACAAAACAACAGCTGTAGCACGCGCTAGTAGCAGGTGCAGTGGCCAGGTGCGGGAGAGTCCACCAGAAAAGTCGGATCACGTGATAATCGCCGGGGACTCGAATTTAGCTACATGCGCAGAAGCAGTCAAGGAAAGGGTGAGAGGCGACAAACGAGTTTTAATAGGAAAGTTCCCGGGCCATAGGCTGGGATCAGTGATGAGACAAGCTAACGCAAAACTCGCAGCTAAGTCTAATGGACGTAACCTCGTGATAATCGCGGGAGGTCTAAACGACGTCTTGAGTAACGAATCAGCCGAACTAGGGACCACATTGGCGAAAGGGGTCGATGACATGCGCGCCATTTCCCCTCAGGTGCAGATAGTGGTATGCACAATACCGGAGGTACCGGTGCGTGACGGCAACCTGCAAAGAGCGGTTGTCGACGCAAACAGAGAGATATGGCAGATGAGTAGAGAGAAAGGCATTGAGGTAGTGGAAATAAACAGAGAGGTGCACAGGTGGGGTGGTTTTCGAAGAGACGGAATACACTTCGATAGGAGGCTTGGCCATGAGGTGGGTTGGCGTCTTGCAGGACGCGCAGTAGCTTTTTTGGGGGGCACGCGGGCCCTTCGGTGCCCATGGTAGCTTGTAATGAGGAAAACAACCAGGGGGACTCTTTGACAGGTAGTATAGCGAAAAAACAGAGAAAAGGTAAAAGAAGGGAGAAGGCGCGTGTTGCAATTAGTTACATTAACATGCAGGGTGGCAGAAAAAAGGCAAAATGGTTGGAGATTGAGGGACAGGTAAACAAGGAACAGATAGGTGTTTATGCGGTTACAGAAACACACCTTAGAGACTTGGAAGAGCCACCACATATTGAAAATTATGTTTGGGAAGGATGTAACAGGATCACATCAGAAAGGAGAGGTGGGGGGGTTGGAATGCTAATTCATAGCAGAACAAAATGGGAGAGAGTGAAACAAACGTGTTCAGAGCACATGTGGGTTTCGGGCACAGTAGGTGGAAAGAAAACGTGGCTAGGTGTAGCTTACTTGTGGACAGGCAATAACTGCAGAGAAAAGAATCTGGAGATAGTGAAATGCATAAGCACCGATATTAAAGAATTTGGTCATGATGCCGAGATAATCCTTCTAGGGGACATGAACGCTCACATTCATGACCTTGACGGATATTCAGACACCAATGGCAAGTTATTGCTAGATCTCTGCGAGCAACATAGTCTTGAGATAGTTAACGTGGGGCCTAAGTGTGAGGGGCAGATCACGTGGGAAGTCAGAAACAGGCAATCGAGCATTGATTACTGTCTCATGACAGAAGGAATATATGACAAACTTAGAGAGATGAGAATAGACGAAGAAGGCATTAACAGCTTGGGTAGTGATCATAAACGCATAATATTACAAATGGGATATAAAACTGAAAATAAGAACATAGAATCAAAGTTTGGCAGCTCGTATCTAAATGACAAACAAATAACAAATATAGCCGCAAGAGTCGAGGAAAAAGTAGACGAACTACCAGGCAAAGACTGGAAGTATAGTGAGCTGCTACATGTAATCACGAAAGAAATGGAAATAGAGAGGAAAACCATTTGTTGGAAAGGAAAGAAAAAGCCAAAAAGTTGGTGGAACAAAGAAATCCGGGAAGCGATCGAGATGCGACGTCAGGCATCACGGGAGCACAGACAGGCAAAAAGGAGAAGCGGCCACAGGACGAAGTCAACCAAATATGGGAAATATATTTAGAGCAAAAATCCATTGTGCAGAAATTAGTCGAGGCAAAAATTAAAGGTGAAAGTGAACGCTGGATGACAGAGATTCGCGAAAAGAAGAAGGCCGCGCCTAGGATTTTTTGGAGCCACCTAAAAGCGCTGGGTAGGAAGTCTGTCACAATGCAACAACATATGGTAGATGAAGGAGGAAATAAATTGGAAGGATATGAAGCGCTAGGTTACATCCGAAAGATAACAGCCGATTCGTTTAAAAAGGTCCCCCAGGGGATTCCCCCGGTGAGTAAAAGTACGCAAAGGAGTGCAACCGAAGAAGATGTAGTACTAGAGAATTTCAATTGGAAGAAGGCCGAAGGAAAAATTCCTAAGCGCACTACTCCGGGCTTAGATGGGGTTCCCGTCAGCCTCATTAACGAACTCGGACATAACACTAAAGAAGCACTGCTGAAAGCCGTAGAAAAGTGCTTACAGGAGAGGGAAATACCAGACAGCTGGAGAAAAAGTAGAATGAACATAATCTATAAAGGCAAGGGAGAAAAGGATAACATTCGCTCGTATAGACCGCTAACAATTACATCGGTGCTATACAGGTTGGCGATGCAGGCAGTAAAATTAAAATAGAAGCGTGGGTAGAACAAAATGATATTTTGGGAGAACTTCAGAATGGATTTCGAATCGACAGGCGGTTAGACGATAATCTGTTTGTTCTTACCCAGTGTATAGAAATATCTAAAATAGAAAACAGGCCCTTATACGTAGCTTATCTAGATATCACCGGGGCGTATGACAACGTTAATCAGGAAATTTTGTGGGATATATTGAAGGAAGTGGGCATAGGTGACGACTGTGTACAGCTTTTGAGGGAAATATACCGAGGAAATACAGTTTGTATAGAATGGGAAGGAATAAGTAGCAAGTACAGCGTTGAAATTAGCAAGGGGCTGAGACAGGGATGCCCTTTGTCCCCGCTGTTATTCATGCTGTACATGGCGAGGATGGAAAAAGCGCTAGAAGGTAGCAACATTGGATTTAATTTGTCACACAAACAGGTCGGAGCGATGGTTGAGCAGAAGCTTCCAGGTCTATTTTATGCTGATGATATTGTCTTATTTGCGGACAGTCAAGATGATATACAGCGACTGGCAGATATGCGGAAGGGAGTGTGAGGCTCTAGGACTAGGATTTAGTGCAACAAAATGTGGATTGATGGTATTCAATGATCACGGAGACCATACGGTATTAATACAGGGCCAAAAAATACCGAGGGTAAGCGAGTACAAGTACCTCGGAGTATGGGTAAATGAGGGGGATAGATATATGGAGGTACAAGAGAAAGCATCGGTAGCAAAGGGAAAGAGGAATGCTGCAATTATGAAGCACAGAGCTTTATGGGGATACAATAGGTACGAGGTGCTTCGAGGGCTGTGGAAGGGTGTGATGGTTCCGGGGCTTACATTTGGGAACTCAGTGGTGTGCATGAAGTCAGAGGTGCAATCAGGAATGGATGTAAATCAAAGGACGGTGGGCCGCCTCGCGTTGGGCGCTCACGGGAAGACGACAAATGAGGCGGTAAAGGGTGATATGGGATGGACAGGCTTTGAAGTGAGGGAAGCGCAGAGCAAAATGAGATTCGAAGAGAGGCTGAGGAAAATGAAGGAGAGTAGATGGGCAGAGAAGGTTTTCAGGTATTTGTATAGAAAAAGCGTTGACACGCAGTGGAGAAAAAGAACTAGGAGGCTCACCAGTAAATATACGGCTGGCAGTGCGGGCGATATGGCAACAAGGAGCATTAAGCGGAAGGTCAGAGAGGCGGAGAGGACTTATTGGATGACAGCGATGGAAAAGAAGCCGGCTCTGAGTAACTACCGAAAAGGAAAAAACGAAATAAGGAGGGAAAGGTTTTTATGATAATTCAAGGGGAAGCGCTTTACTGTTTGAAGCAAGGTCGGGCTGCCTTAGAACGCGTAGTTATAAAGCGAGATTTAGTAACGAAGAAGAACAATGTACATGCTGCGGGGGAACTAAGGAAACGATGGAACATGTACTGATTGAATGTGGCGATATTCACCCAGGTATACGTGTGGGCACGAGTCTACATGAAGCCTTGGGTTTTAGGGACAACAATGGAAAGCTGAACACGTCCGCGATAGAAATAAGTAAGAGACGGTTAGAGTATTGGTGGCAGAAAAGTAGAGATAAAGAACAAAAATAAATAATGGGGGAAAAATAAGGTCATTCTGCCTTAAGAGGCAGAGAGATGGACCGTGAATTTATATTTTTTGGTATAATAACATAGATTTAATCAATGTAGATAAGGTATTTGGCCAACATGAAACAAGGAAGGTTTTTTTTTTTTTTTTTTTTTTTTTTTTTTTCTTCGAGCCTGGTGGCAGACATGTCACCGCCCCGTTTTAAAGGGGACGCTCATAGCATCCATCCATCCACTGTTACAAGGTTAGGCCATGCAGGTTTTCGAAATAATGTCGGCCGAGGGACCCTGATGTTGCAGTCCAGGAACTGTCTGCCTCTTATCTGTACTCCCGGAAAGCCAGGGACCAAAGGCAGGCCACAGCGAGAAACACGTCATCGCCTCATTTTAATTTTTTTCATCCATTACGCAGCGCGTTCTCTCTCGGACTCGCCCAACGCGGTGGTGGGGGCGGTGCGCTGCGATAAAGCTTTGCCCCCCCCCACCCCTATTGGGCGACCCTGCGTACGCCTATGGCCGTGTAGGTAGAATATTTTTAAAACATTCACCCAGTTCCATGCCGTGAGAACCGTCGAACAGCGAAGCTGTAATAATAATGATGATGATGACTTTCGGTGGAAAAATGTAATGATCGTCATCATGTCGTTTTATTTGTTTATTTATACACTCCCCCTGTGGCCACGTGACCTGCGTGACACATACTGCTGCTACTGCTATTACCAGAGTCCTTCAATGCTTTTCTGGTCACGAAACTCCGCCCGCAGTTTCATACAGGGACAGAGGCGGCCGCTAGGGTCGCCGCGGTCAACGCGGGGGCATTCGTGCGCGCGCGCTGCGCTCGACTAAATGCTGTGCCGGTTGGAGGCAATGGTTTATCGGTACATCCAAACCTCAATATTTCAACTACCATTCATATTTCACCTGACATACGGTGTGTTAGTCGCATACGCGTGTAAAGACTTACTTTCACGTCTTTTTTGTTTTTGTTTTTTTAATATGAAGGCTGCGATACATACAGTCGTGCCGACGCGGCAATATTAGCTGTATATGTTGTTCCAGCGAGGTTCCTTACCTCAGGCAGTGGAGCACGGGATATTTACCTAGACTTGTCACACTGCACAAGCCTTACAAACCCACCAACTCGCAAAGTGAAGTTTCGTAGCGGGAGTTGAGCCAGCGCCGATCGCGCTATTTACAATCAGGTCGTCTACGCCGCGGGAGTTTAACACAGCCGCATTACAAAAAAGAAAGGCTCTACATTCCTGTGTTTGCAGTTTATAAAAGCTAACTTCTCTCCGCTGCATCCTACCTCACAGAGCTTCGGCAACACTTGAAATCGGGAGTGACGAAGCTTTCGCAAGGTATAGCGTCCGTGTGCCGGGTGAACACCAGCTGATCTCTAGGACCTAACCTAGCCTTAACTCCGAGTTTGCAACCGCCTTTTGTTCATTTCCTACGAGTAACTTTGACAATTTCATGTTACGTGGACATTGCACGAGCGAAAGTGTGTCGCACTTTACATTGTGCAGCGTCGAAAAGGCACACGCGGGTATCACCAACCTTCGCGATCGTGGTACCTTCACAAATCAAAACGCGCGTTACTTTGACTGCTCGGATGAACCATGTCTGCACCGCGTGATGAAACGATTTTCTTAATGAAGACTGCACAAGGGAGACGTGATTACGTGAAACGAAACCGCGTTTCGCTAATCTAGAGAAAATAAGCACATATGTGTTCACAAGCAGAGCTCTGTTGCGCTTTCGAATTATTCAGAACGTGAAAAAGGTAACACGGGGCAAGCGTAACGTGTCAAGCTGAGGAAACACTAACGCCCTTTGCGCCTATGCTTCACTATAAATGCTTATTTTAATGCACATGTTTGAGAACATCCCACTGTCGAGCCACTAATATACAGTAAACAAAGCAAGGATGCTACGATTGAAAGAGAAAGATAGAAAAACTTTTATTGCAAAAATACCTCAGAAAACAGAAAGCTATGAGCGACAGTTTCCTAGCGTAGGGAAACTCTCTGCACGACCAGTACATGGAGGGAGCAAGCTAATGCAAAAAACAAGGAAAACTCTGAAGTACAATATAAAAATTAAAAAAAAATAGGATATTTGACATTCAGTCAATAAAAATTGAAACAAAAAAACGCTTTTTTTTAACAACGGCAAACAAGGAAACAATGCAAAGCATTTAATAAGCTGGAAAGAACCTAAACAACTATTCTAAAAAGACAGGGCGTGCAAACAAGGACGCAAGAAAGAAGTCACGACACCACAAACGCCTGGTATTGTTACTTCTTCCTTGTGTCCGTGTTTGCACGCCGTGTCTTTTTAGAATGAATACTTACCAACTAGCTCGGCTCTCTGTTATTCTAAAAAAACTAGCAAGCTGCGAAAGAAACAGCGCCGGCCCGCAACTTTGCCTTCTCGCGTCGCAAAGACACATTTTCTCCATTCACTATGAAGTCGTCTGTTCGAATAACGTCGATGGAGTCAAAATGTTTCTCGCACATTCTAACCTGTTCAACATCGAAGGTAAATCCGGCAGCTTCCTGTCGCGGCATTGCACGTTTCTATTCATCCCTCTCATCGCCCTCCATCGGCAAACTAAACGACACCTTTCCGCTCGTACCTCTGTAGCCGGAGCGACAACCCGGTACACAGCAAGTCTTCGGCATCGTCGCTCACGTACACTATACATGTCCTCACACACATTTCTCACACCTGTCAGTCACACAAATTAAGAAACAACGAGGAAAACTGAACGCCGATGCCGCCGGATTCCTCGGGCCCCCAGCTCTCCCTACATAGCGAAGCTCTCCTCAATGCCCTCTGCTAGAGTTACTGTATATGCGACCTTATACAGTAACTCTACCATATATCTTATACAGTAACTCTACCATATATATGCTATATACCATATAGCACATACAGTAACTCTACCCCCTGCGCGCTCCTAGCGCCGCCGCGCGGCCGCGGCGGCGACATAGCAAGCTCACCCCATAGCGTTACGGAGGAGTTTCGTGACCAGAACAGCATTGAAGGACTCTGCTATTACTAACACTGGTTTGAGCGGCGGAACATGAAACGAGGGACAAAAAGAAGACAGACAAGGGCGCCGCTCTTTTTGTCCCTCGTTTCAAGTTCCGCTGCTCAAACCAGTGTTACCTATGAACAAACTAGCTCCGGCGAATGCCGTTTTAGGGGCGAAGCTCCTTAGGGTGTGGGTCTGTCCCTCCTCTGTAGTATGTTGTAGTAGTAGTAGTAGGTAGCCACCTCTAGTTCTTGGAGAGTTCACTAGATGGCGCTGTCATAGCCACCTCTAGTTCTCAGAAAGATCCCTAGATGGCGCGGAGGCGCTCGCTGCGCTGCAGATGCATGCTCTAGTCCCCCCCTCTCTCGTCTCGTGACGCCGACGCATGCAGCGTCTGCTAGCGAGTTTCTTGATTGAAAAAACGTCTGCTCGCGCTCCACAACCCTTCACTGACCACCCCGTATATGTAGGCACTGGATTTTGACCTCCAAGGTAGTGCCTGTGTGAGATTTCTCCTGTACGTGATTAAACAACAAAAATTCACAGCGTACATGTAAAATTAAAGTGAGCTGCAAGTCGCCATGACTCTCATCGACCCTTTAGTATAAACGCGCCTGATCGCAGGTCGTTGATGATGTACTGGGCAGAATTCACGGATGATTCACATATGGCGCGTGTCATTGCTGGAAGGCAATGGTTCGATTTAGTGCGGCGACGTACGCTAGGGGGACCGTTGTAATGAAGGGACCACGTAAACCAACAGTACAATAAAGGTTTCATGTTTGTTATATACACGGTGTTTCTTACGTGTTTACTTGATCATATACTGTGCGAACTACTCGAAGTATTCACGGTTTACCGATGATTCCCTCCGGAGCTTCGCCCCACTCATCATCATTCACCCCGTGGATATGCTGTGGATTTTTTTACTATTAGTACTACTAAGACTGCTGCTGCTGCTACGGCTACTATTGCTACCACTACTACTGCCAATACGACGACGGCAACGGCGCTGGGTAGACTAAGAAAGCGTCGTTGTAAAAACAGTCTTTGTACGCAGTAGTTTTGTTGCATTTGGGTATTGAAACTCCCGATGACTGTCTGAACGTGGTCCTGCATCCTTCCAGGAAATACGAACTGGAGGACCTGAGGGGCGTAGACGGCGCCATTCTCGATGAGATTGGACTGCACTTCTTCTGCATCGAGGGGGAGGCAAACGTTTGGCTCTTGGGCCAACTTGACGTCAGACGGCCAGGTGACGTCAGGCAAGCCGTTCCCGATGAAAGAGCCTTCGAGGAAGCCTCTGTCAGTGACGACAGCAGCAGTGATGATGAACCGGAAAGGAAGCGGCTGCGAGACGAGCAGTACGGTCTTGACGCCATAATGACCGAGTAATAAAACGTGTCTTCGGGGTAAGTTTTCGTCGAATTGGTGCAAGATCAGTGAACCTTTATACTGTCCTTCCGCACATTTGCCTGCGCATTGCAACACATGTAAATGTGTGGCAAGATTTGCCAACATCACCATTCTTGTAGAAGTATGGAGGCGCTGGAGCGAGGAAATGCTAGAAGCATACATACTACGTAGAAAGAAGAAAATATATCTGTCTTAGTGATACGTCGGTTGTGCTGCGATCATTTAAGTGATTTTTAATAGTTTCTTGAACTGGCACTTGTATTCAGAGTGGCCGATTGTTGTGATGGGACACGTGCTGTTGCGCATGTGTATCTCGGCTTATAACTTGCGGTGTTCTTTCAAGAAATAAAGTTATTTGTGAGTGACGCTGTTTTCTTTCGCCTGTCTCTTCTTGGTGGCTTGCATCTTGCAATTTAATGAAGTGTGTACCAACTAGCCCAACAAAAAGTTTTCTGTATAAGGTTATATGCTCCAATTACGACACATTTCCTGTCCGCCTTCGGAAATGCTGCCCTGTGTGAGGCTTGCTGCGTGTGGCAAAAGACACTCACGTCACCTTAGTGAGGTAAGGGTTCACGTGACTCTCTGGGTCTAATAGGCAAAAAAAAAAAACCGTTCTTGCTGACCATCCTTCATTGTTCCTGACATCACTGCGCACCTATTAGCAAATTTTCGTAGCTGAATACCGCCAGCTTCGATCACTGTTCTCCTCCAAGTAACTGAAACACCTGCCTTTTAAATTGAGGGCGAAGAGCGAACGATTTTTTAAAGGGCCCCTAAACCACCCAGAGGTTGAAATTTAGTTGTGGCGTTGCACTTGTGCACGAGTCTACAGCGAACGCTGGCGAAGCTGCACGCGCTTTCTCGTTTCGCTCCTTCCTTCGCTAGGCTGTGTTCGTCGATCGGCTCTTCTATCCACCTCTCCGAGTGCCTTTCCTCGGCGTCCGAGATGGAAACGCAAGAAGAGCGCATCTGCTAGCAGAAAACAGGCTCTTGTTCACCCACTGACAGCGTCTCTTGCTCGCGACGTCACCTAATCACACAGGGGACGTCATGGCGGCTGTTGTCGATAGAGGAAAGGCATGGAGAGGAGCACGCGAGCGTCTTTGGTGGTTTGGGGCCCTTTAAACAGCAAAGCTGTTTAAGCTAGCCTTAATTTGTGCGTCCTACCAGAAAACTATCATTCTCATGAACGGGTATGTGCCACAGAAATTGGGCGAATCCCACTACTCACCACTGGTTCACTAAAAGAGACAGAGAGAGCTATCGAAAGAGAGAGAGAGAAAAAGAGAGAAATAATGGAATAAAGACGTAAAAAGATCGAAAGACTTGGCACGACTAGTGCGAAGCTGCCATGCTAGAAAGCGGGAAAGGCGACGGCGGCTGCGACAAGAGCCCGAAGCGATGGAAGTCCTACGCCAACGACGACGTGCCCGTAGATATATGAGAGGTGCGAACGCTCGGTTCTGGAGTTTCGACATCCGGGTCATGAATAACCTAGCTAAAGCCCAGCAGCAACATATAATCAACCATAATCGACTTCAGGACCGCCCAGTTTTGCTGTTTCAAGCCTTGCGCGACTTCGTGCAAGCTTCGACATTTTTGATGCCCTTTCTTTGATGGTGGAATATATCCTTTGTTCTACCTGGCTATCATGATTTTTTTTTTGCTTATAAGAAAGATACAATGTGTATAGCAAGGTACATTTTGTTCTAAGATAGAACTTTTGTTTCAAGTATCAATGAGGCCATTCCTGAAGTCGGGTTCAAGAGCCCACAAATTCTAGAAACACATCGATATTGTTCATCGAGAAACATGTCGTAAAACATTCGAAAAACACATGCATATTTCTCTTCAGAATGACTGAAAATCTGGATGCTGATACTGAAGTTGCCCATGCGGTCACTTGTACACGAATATGCTGGTAAGTGACCGCATGGGGCGTCTCACAAAACAAATGTTTGAGGCCACTCATGTCTTCGTAGCCCATGATCATAGGCATGCGCAGGGTTCCCCATCGGGGGGGGGGGGAGGCGAAGGTTCGTCGCAGCGCCCCCTCACCCTACTAAGTCAATGTATGGGGCAGATTTTGCCCCCCCCCCTCTTAGGTGACTGGAAGGGTCAATGTACGAGGCAGATAAGGGGGGGAGCCGCCCCCCTGCCCCCCCCCCCCCCCTTTGTGCGCACGCCTATGCCCATAATCATACCTAATATGAAAATTTAAAAAGAAGTATGGGACTAAGACAGTCATGTGCATGCCGACCTGCTAGCGAAAGGACCGTGGGCCGCGCGTTTGAGACCCCCGGCCTAAAGCAATATTTTATACTCCAGGGCACACTACGCACATCCCCAGTGGATTCTGTGGGTTGCACGTTGCTGTGAATGTTGCGGTTAATTATCTGATTAGACCTTAAACAAAGAAGTAGCTTCTGGCGATATCTAGGAAACTACTCATCATAGAAAAAACACCAATTGCATATTTGAAATCGGCACACAGATATACATGAACAAGGCAAGTTCCATCAAAATCGATCATGAAATAATATGTTTGAGTGCCACATCTGCCTTTAACATGGATAAAAAACGGTGTTACAGCCGGAATCAAATCCAGCTGCTCTGCGTGGAAGTCGTGTATTCTACCACAGACCCACGCCATAGCTTCAAACCATTCCGATTGCAACGCTGGACTCGTCTTTGGTATGGATCAGCCTCCATCACTGGAACGGAGCAGTACGGACACGCCTAGCACCCAATGACGCTGCAATAACTGGTTTATTTGACTGCGTATTTAGCTGCACTGTGCGGTGCTCGGATCTCGAGTCACTGCTGTAATTTTACCTACGGTTACAAAATAGCTCGAAGGCTACATATAGTCGCTGTTGTACCCGATCTCGCCACAGTATACACAACTGCAGTACTTTTTGTTAAAGCCTGTGAACACTTGTTTCGAAGAAAATGTGGAATTCTAGGGCTATTTTGGAAAATGGGTGTCTTGCCATTCGAAAACTATTGGAGGCTCATCAGCCCAAGCACTCTGTCCAGATAGTTATACAGCGAAGTTGAAACGTGCCGCCCCGATGCTTCGGTAATACTGACGTATGTGCTCTACGTGAATGCTGAGGTTACGTCAGACCATAGGTTACCTTTTAAACGCCAGTGTTATCGACGCGCCTGGTAAGCCCGCGATGTGCGCACAATTACTACACTTACGAAAACACGTCGATCCACCTCGCAACGCTTGGTTCGAAGTAAAAAAAAAATTATGGACATAGAACTACTCGCTGGTTGCTTCGCGTGATACCAATTCCCACAACGCGTGCGATCTGCCGAATTTTTTTTTGTGTAGTTTGTCTCGTAACTGTCAACACCAGCAATGACCAAGGTCAGGTACTCATGGGCGTGCGAACAGGGGGGGAGCCTCCCCCCCTCCTTAAAAGTTCCTGAGTGGGATGCCGAGTCTGTCCCATTCCTTTCTCAGTCGGACCTTTCATGTAATTGTTTAACGTATGTGCAGGGATATCTATACTGTACTAGAAGATTATTCTAGTGCACTATATTGTCACGGTAAATAAAGGAAAACAAGTAGAAACACGGCGAACAGCGGAACAGCTCCGATCGAGCAGCACGTCTTCGTCTTCCTCTACCACCAGCGATCTCTTCGCCACGCACAAATAATGGCGAAACTAGCCGCGCAACAGCCAGATACCCACTACATGTCCGTGTCGCTACTCTCCCCCTCGAAAAGCATCGACTCGATGCTTTCGAATGTGTCTAGGCAAGAGCAAGTCTTCAGCGTGTGTAATACGGCTTCATCCTAGCCACGTGCACGATGTCCGGTTGTGCTGCACGGCGGGAGGATCGTGCACCAGTCTCTGCGACAACTTGGTAGTTGACATCGTTGAGGCGTTGAAGAACCCGATAAGGGCCGAAATAACGGCGTAGGAGTTTCTCTGACCAGCCGCGTTGACGCACAGGACTTCATATCCACACTTTGTCTCCGGGGTGGTAGGCGACTTCCCTGTGGCGAAGGTTGTACCTGTGAGCGTCGTAATGTTGCTGTGAGTGACTGCGCAAGCGAGCTAGTTGACGAGCTTCTTCGGCGCGTTGCGCATACTGGGCGGCATTTTCGGTGGTGGTCGCAAAGGCGTCTGGTAAAAGCATGACGTCTAACATCGTAGTAACCTCGCGGCCGTGCAGCAAGCGGAAAGGGGTAAATCCTGTAGTTTCCTGCACGGCGGTGTTATACGCGAAAGTTACAAAAGGAAGGACACTGTCCCAGTTCCTGTGGTCCACGTCGACATACATGGAAAGCATATCTGTAATGGTCTTATTGAGCCGTTCTGTTAGGCCGTTCGTTTGCGGACGGTAAGCTGTCGTCCGGCGATGTACGGTGCCTCTAAGTGTCATCACTTCTTCCAGCAGTTGGGCGGTGAAGGCCGTGCCTCTGTCGGTTAGAACCACGGCCGGTGCACCATGGCGGAGGATGAAGAAGTCGGCGACTTCGCTTGCAGTACCTCGTGCAGTGCCCGTGTTTCACAATAGCGGGTAAATAATCCGTTGCAACTATTATCCAACGATTAGCCCGCTGAAGATTTCGGAAATGGGCCTAGCAGGTCCATGCCAACTTGCTGAAATGGTGCTCGAGGATGGCTCTACAGGGTGTAAAAAGCCCGCAGGTTTCATGGGCGGAATCTTGCGCCGCTGGCAGTCTCGGCAGGTTTTGACGTAGTGCTTGACGGTACGGGACAATTTAGGCCAGTAGTACTTGTGGCGAATACGAGCGAGAGTACGCGTGAACCCTAAATGTCCAGAGGACGGTTCGTCATGACACGCATTTAGTATCTCTTCTCGCATCGCAGATGGTACTACCAGAAGGGCGGTTCGAGCGCTGGTATCGAAGTTCCGCTTGTACAGGATGTTGTCGCGAAGGGAAAATGATGAAATCGTGCGCCTGAATATTCGTGGTGGCTGCTTAAGGTGGCCCTCAAGATAGTCGATGAGTGGACGGAGCTCTAGGTCATCACGCTGTTTCTGAGCTAAGTCAGACGCTGTGACGGCCATGAGGAAGCTCTCGTCGTCAGTTTGGTCAGGAGTAGTCGACTCGACTGGGGCGCGTGAGAGGCAGTCAGCGTCGGTGTGCTTGCGTCCCGACCTATAAACCACCGTAACGTCAAATTCTTGGAGGCGGAGACTCCATCGGGCGAGGCGGCCTGAGGGGTCTTTGAGGCCTGCAAGCCAGCACAAAGAATGGTGATCGGTGACTACTTTGAAAGGTCGCCCATACAAATACGGTCGGACATGGCTATGGCCCACACGACAGCTACGACATCTTTTTCTGTGGTCGAATAGTTAGATTCAGCCGATGACAACGTACGGCTAGCGTAGGCGATCACTCGCTCGATACCTTTCTTGCCACTGCACAAGGACGGCGCCGAGGCCAATATTGCTTGCGTCTGTGTGCACTTCAGTGTCTGCATTTTCGTCAAAGCGCCCTAATATTGGTGGCGTCTGAAGGCGTCGCTGCAGCTCGCAAAAAAGCCTGGCGTTGTTTTGTGTCCCAAACAAAAGCGACGTTGTCTCTTGTGAGGTGGTTGCAAGGGTTCTGCTATCTTCGAAAAATTCGGGACGAAGCGACGGTTAGTACGCACAAAGTCCCAGAAAACGGCGAACGTCTTGTTTGTTCGCTGGGGTTGGGAAGGTAGCAACAGCTCGCGTTTTGTCGGGATCTGGGCGAATTCCGTCGCTGCTACTACGTGGCCGAGAAATTTGAGCTCCTCGTAGCCGAAGTGACATTTTTCGGGCTTGAGTGACAGGCCAGCTGTTCGGAGCGCATCAAGTACTGCCCGAAGACGCTGAAGGTGCTGCTCGAAGTCGCTGAAAAAACGACGACGTCATCTAAATAAACAAGACACGATTGCCACTTCAGACCGGACAAAACTGTGTCATCATTCGTTAAAAGTCGCAGGAGCAGAACACAATCCAAAGGGAAGCACCTTAAATTCAAAGAGCCCGTCAGGAGTAATGAATGCGGTCTTTCCCGGTCACGGTCATCGACCTCAATTTGCCAATAACCGCTGCGCAGATCCATGGATGAAAAGTATCTGGCGTGTCGAAGTCGGTTGAGCGAGTCGTCGATGCGGGGAAGCGGATAGACGTCTTTCTTTGTCACGTTGTTCAGCTTGCGATAATCAACACAGAAGCGCAATGTGCCATCTTTCTTTTTCACCAACACAACTGGTGATGCCCATGGGCTCTGTAGATGGCTGAATGATGTCGTCAGCAAGCATTTGTTGAACATTGTTCGTGAATGGCGTCTTGTTCTCTTCGGGAAACACGATAAGCATGTTGTCGAATAGGTCTTTCGTTGGGCTCGGTTATGATTCTGTGCTTCATAAAGGGTGTCTGCTTGATTTTAGACGTCCGTGGCAAAGCAGTCACTGAAGGAAAGCAGGAGGAGCGAAGACTCTCTTGCGGTGAAGCCGATAGTTCGGAGTTCACGTCAATCTTAACCGTGGACTGCTTGTCGTCGTGAGGACCGGAAGAGAGTTCCGCGAGTGATAAGCTGGCTCTGGAGTCGACTGATTTCTTCGAAGTAAGCGACGACACACTGCCTCATGAAGTGCTGGTATTCATGACTGAAATTTGCCAGTAGAATTTTAGCAGGCTCTTGTGTCAGTTCCATGAGGCCGCGGGCGACGCATACTTGACGCGATAAGAGCACGACCGACATTGCCTTCCACAACTCCGAAAGCTGGTTCGGTGATGTCGCTCACCACGTTAACTAGCACACTCGAACGGGGGTGGTATGGTCACTGAATCGTCGGATACACGCACGCCATTTATGTGCGATCCGCATTCGTGCGAGTTTGCGTTACGTGAAAACGTCACCAGCAGCTCTCTGAGATTTATAATGGCCCCCTATTCTCGAAGAAGTCTAATCCAAGATAACCTGCCTGGAGCATTCTCGACACAACGACTGAACGAGCAC
>NC_051179.1:188724053-188741933 GCF_013339695.2 Rhipicephalus sanguineus | reverse complement strand
ATTTTCGTCAAAGCTCCCTATATTGTGGCCGTCTGAAGGCGTCGCTGCAGCTCGCAAAAAGCCTGGCGTTGTTTTTGTGTCCCAAACAAAAACGACGTTGTCTCTTGTGAGTGGTGCAAGGGTTCTGCTATCTTCGAAAAATTCGGGACGAAGCGACGGTAGTACGCACAAAGTCCCAGAAAACGGCGAACGTCTTGTTTGTTCGCTGGGGTTGGGAAGGTAGCAACAGCTCGCGTTTGTCGGGATCTGGGCGAATTCCGTCGCTGCTTACTACGTGCCGAGAAATTTGAGCTCCTCGTAGCCGAAGTGACATTTTCGGGCTTGAGTGAAAGGCCAGCTGTTCGGAGCGCATCAAGTACTGCCCGAAGACGCTGAAGGTGCTGCTCGAAAGTCGCTGAAAAAACGACGACGTCATCTAAATAAACAAGACACGATTGCCACTTCAGACCGGACAAAACTGTTGTCCATCATTCGTTTAAAAGTCGCAGGAGCAGAACACAATCCAAAGGGAAGCACCTTAAATTCAAAGAGCCCGTCCAGGAGTAATGAATGCGGTCTTTCCCGGTCAGGTCATCGACCTCAATTGCCAAAACCGCTGCGCAGATCCAGGATGAAAAGTATCTGGCGTGTCGAAGTCGGTTGAGCGAGTCGTCGATGGCGGGGAAGCGGATAGACGTCTTTCTTTGTCACGTTGTTCAGCTTGCGATAATCAACACAGAAGCGCAATGTGCCATCTTTCTTTTTCACCAACACAACTGGTGATGCCCATGGGCTTGTAGATGGCTGAATGATGTCGTCAGGAAGCATTTGTTGAACTTGTTCGTGAATGGCGTCTTGTTCTCTTCGGGAAACACGATAAGCATGTTGTCGATGTCTTTCGTTGGGCTCGGTTATGATTCTGTGCTTCATAAAGGGTGTCTGCTTGATTTTAGACGTCGTGGCAAAGCAGTCACTGAAGGAAAGCAGGAGGAAGCGATGACTCTCTTGCGGTGAAGCCGATAGTTCGGAGTTCACGTCAATCTTAACCGTGGACTGCTTGTCGTCGTGAGGACCGGAAGAGAGTTCCGCGAGTGATAAGCTGGCTCTGGAGTCGCTGATTTCTTCGAAGTAAGCGACGACACACTGCCTCATGAAGTGCTGGTATTCATGACTGAAATTTGCCAGTAGAATTTTAGCAGGCTCTTGTGTCAGTTCCATGAGGCCGCGGGCGACGCATACTTGACGCGATAAGAGCACGGACACA
This sequence comes from Rhipicephalus sanguineus, assembly GCF_013339695.2. Taxonomy (NCBI): domain Eukaryota; kingdom Metazoa; phylum Arthropoda; class Arachnida; order Ixodida; family Ixodidae; genus Rhipicephalus; species Rhipicephalus sanguineus. Next base: position 188,740,690 of record NC_051179.1, on the reverse strand, counting down.
TTGCCTTCCACAACTCCGAAAGTGGTTCGGTTGATGTCGCCTCACCACGTTAACTAGCACACTCGAACGGGGTGGTATGGTCACTGAATCGTCGGATACACGCAACGCCATTATGTGCGATCCGCATTCGTTCGAGTTTGCGTTACGTGAAAACGTCACCAGCAGCTCTCTGAGATTTATAATGGCCCCATATTCTCGAAGAAAGTCTAATCCCAAGATAACCTGCCTGGAGCATTCCCGCCACACGACGAAAAGTCCCGATGAAGGTCGAGGCACCAATATGCACTCGGGCAGTGCACCTGCCAACCGGCGTCAGTAGATGGCGGCCCGCCGTACGAGCTGGGGACCACTCCATGGTGTCGTCACCTTTCGGAGAGCAGCCGCGAAGTCGCCACTCATAACGGAGTAATCGGCGCCGGTATCCACGAGAGCGGTGGCCTGGTGATTGTCGACGGTTACAGAATATCGGCGGAAAGTACGGCGTCGGTATCAGTGAATGGCGTGGTAGAGAAATCAGCGTCGTTAACGTGTCGTGTCGGAGGATGTTTGTCAGAAAGATGAACAGCGGCCCTACCCCCGGAGGTCGCTGTCCTCAGTTTTCCTGACGTGGGCGAGGGCTTGGGGACCTGTTTTCGAAAACCAGGAGAGCGTGGCGTAACGAGAGCTGAGGCGCCGAGGAGAAGGTGAGCGTGACTGGCGGCCTTGTGCAGGAGGAAATGGCTGCTGAGCTGCCAGGTACTGCTCAATCTCGCGCGGGCGCTCCCCGTTGCTTGGTCGACGCGCGTTAGGGTGAAATCCCTGAAGGCCCATCCTACGATACGCACACTGGCGCTACAGGTGGCCCGTTTCGCCGCAGTGGTAACAAAGGGGCCTGTTGTCCTAGGTGCGCCATACGTCTGATTTCCGGGTGACTTCGCGCGGGACGTCGTACTGGAAGGTGTTCTCGTAGGCATTTGCAGGAACGAACGGACGTGGCATTCCCGGAAAACTAGAGGTCGGGCGGCGGGCTGCAGGAGGTTGAGGACTCCGTAATGCTTCGGCATAAGAGAGAACAGGAGCTTCCACGCGCGTGGGGAGCGATGGTTGAGTCACGTTCCTGATTTCATCTCGAATGATGTCACCCAGTACGGTCACCGTCGGTTGAGTAGGAGTAGGGCGAACCTTCTCGAGTTCCTCGCGGACAACGCTCCGCACAAGCTCTCTGAGTGCTGCCAAATCCTGTCCACAGGTGAAAGGTGACAAAGCGGCGATAGTAGCTTGGCGGTCGTACTGCAGAGAGCGTTGCTGGAGTGCTCGCTCCATTGTCGTCGATTCAGCGATGAACTCATCGACAGTAGTTGGGGGCTTGCGCATGAGTCCAGCAAAAAGTTGATCCTTCACACCCTGCATTAGGAGCCGAACTTTCTTTGTCTCATCCATTCCTGGGTCAGCGCGTCTGAATAAGCGCGACATGTCCTCGACAAACATAGCCACGCTTTCGTTTGGCTTCTGAACCCGGCTCTGCAGAGCCTGCTCGGCTTTCTCTTTTCTTTCTGGATTTCTGAATGTTTCACGTAATTGTCGCTGGAATTCTTGCCAGTTGGTGATAGACGGCTCATGGTTCTCATACCACGTGCGAGCGTAGTCTTCAGGTGCAAAGCAGACGTAGCGCAGTTTCTTGGTCTCGTTCCACTCGTTGGCTGCTGCGACCCGGTCGAAGTGGTCGAGCCAGACATCCACGTCCTCGAACACATCACCATGAAAGGATTTCGGGATGCGAGCTGCGTAGACGACGTTTGGGGTGGATGCGGGTTGGTCTATATCGCTCTCTTGCGTCTGGCTTGCCGTTGTGGTGGACATTCTTGCCGGGCTCAAGGGACCAAATTCGGGCGGTAGTCCTAACAAGCGGCGGCGGTGGCGAAGTGCCCGGCTTTCCTCCGGAATTGTAGAAAGGTGGCAGGAACTTGAAGCGTCTTGAATTACAACTAGCGCATTAGGATTGTACCCAGCACCTCCACCAGTTTGTCACGGTAAATAAAGGAAAACAAGTAGAAACACGGCGAACAGCGGAACAGCTCCGATCGATGATGATGATGATGATGATGATGATCCTCTACACATGGCTCATACCCACTCTGGGGGATTGGCCAAGAATTGTAGATATGAAGATTTAAAACTACTAAGTTAACACAAAAGACAAGCACACATAAAAAGAACTAGTGCAATAATTATTTCTACATTCAGCCCAGACTTCTCATCCTAACTAGAAATTAGAATAATGAAATTACTGTGGTACCGAACGTCTTCTTTTTTATTGATTTTTTTTCTTATTGATTCATTGCTATTATCGGAACAGGTTTGCATTTAAGAAAAACACATTCGTTTTGTTTCCTGAAGGAAAGCAATTACGGCATCAAAAACATTCCTGTGGCTGACGCCCAAATCCGAAGCACCGAAGGTGAGAATGGCGTCTATTGTTAAAATTATCCCCAGCTTAGCACAATGAGTTTCAAGAAGTCTTTTTCTTTGTAATATATAGCGGCGACACGATAAGAAATAATGCTCTATCGATCGATTTCTGAACAAAAGTGACAGAGGGGAGATATCACCAGACCAGCCCTGTGTGCATATAGATTCAACGGGGGCACTCGGCATCGTAATCTAGTTAATAATACTTCTAATTGTCTAGTTTGACACCACTGAATTTTCCATGGAAATTTTAGATGTCTAAATTCTGTCCATGAAGTTATTGATTCTATGGCGTCTGCTCGAAGGGAAAATTTCCTATACCTAATCGCAGTTATGCTGGCTACTTCAGGGAGGACTGAAATTATTGGACCGTTCAATGCCGCTCTCGCTAGTGTGTCGGCCATTTCATTTATTTCTAATCCACAATGGCCAGGTACCCATAATAATTTCAAAATTTTCAACTGTGGAGGCACTAGCGTAAGGAGCGTTTTTAAGGCAATTGATTTTGATGACATTGTTAGAGATGTACATACTGACAGGGAATCTGTTATTATTATTGCGCAATGGTCGTTCAAATCTAGTTTTCGCAGCGCCAGTATAATTGCCGAGAGTTCCGCTTCAAACACAGGGGTGAAGTCCGGCAGTCTTAATGAAAATGACCAGCCAAGCGAAGGGGAGTAAATACCTACGCCTGCCTTTTCGTCAATTACTGAAGCATCTGTGGCTACTATATTTTTTGTTTTTCGCGTGTGTAAGATATCTTGCAGCCGACTATTTAACACCCTGTATGATTGAAATTTAGGCTTAGAGGGGAAAATCTCATCGAATTCTATCTTAAGATTTTGATTGGACACATTTGCGGCAGGCACATCTCGAATCTTCACGTTTATCCGGTCTAGCTGCTTCTGAAACAAAAATAATCTGTGGTGTACGAAAACGTGGCCAATGAGCAAGAAAAAAGGAGTCTGGCTCATTTATAAAAGCATATTCGGATCGTCTTAACGGAAAGCTATAAAATTTTAAAAATGTCTGCACCGTCAGGATTCGGAATCGACAAGGCAATGTTGGCAAGCGCGCTTCCTGATACAGAACGTTGATTGCTACAAACCCAGGGAGTCCCAGACACAATCGCAAGGCTTCTCGCTCCAGCATAACCAGAGGCTTAAGTTTGTACGCAGGGCCACCCGAGAACAAGACACACCCAAATTCTAATATTGGGCGCATGTACATTTTATAGACCATCAACAGTGTGTCCCTACGTAGTCAATATCGTCTGCTGCTCAGCCTACGTAGTATGCCTAAGGCACGTTGTGCCTTAGGTACGATACTCTCTATGTGTGGAGTCCAGTTTAGTGTCCCATTATAAATGATTCCCAAATATTTTAGCGACTCAACCTGCGGAATAGGCTCTTGTTTATAGAATATTGAAATTGAAATTGGATCTGCGATTGGAAATATCAACAATGCGCTTTTTATTTACATTTAAGGACATGCAAATTGTCTCTAGCCATACCTCTAGCATACTCATATATCTCTGTAATTTCTGATATAGAGAATAAATATCACTATCAGCCGCGAAGAATGCAATATCGTCGGCATAAACATATACCTGCACATCCTGGCAATTGGGGATTGAGCTCATTAATACAATAAATAATACTGGAGACAGCACTGCTCCTTGGGGGACTCCGCGAGTCTGTTTGAACTTTAATGATGCACAGCCGTCCTTATAACAATAAATTCTCTTGCCCTCAAAAATTCGCCCAACCACGCAATGATATATTGAGGGAAATTACGCCTCTGTAAGTGGTCCAATAAAACTGAATGCTCCACACTATCATACGCTTTGGCGACATCTAACGTCACCAAAGCTGCGTGTTGCCTTCTTTTCCGAGCAAGTTGAATACGGCTTTCTAAATCGGCGTGTGCACACCATATAGAACAGTCTGCTCTGAAGCCAATTTGATTTGTATTTAACAATAAATTATCCGCCATCCAGATTGAAATTCTATTATGGAGCACCCTCTCTATGAGTTTTACCATATTAGAAGTAAGAGAAATAGGTCGAATGTTTTCTATGGTATAGCCTAATCCTTGTCTTTTTTGTACCGGAATTATTTTAGCTAATTTCCAATCATATGGAATCCAGGCATTTTTTAACGAATAATTTATTGTATTGATGAGGTCACACGGTGATAATTTGAATAATATCTTTATCATTGCGACCGTAATTCCGTCCGGACCTGGAGCTGACGAGGGTAAATCTTGAATCACTAGACCTAATTCTTCCAATGAAACTTTAGTAAAATCCACCGTTAGCGCTGGTACTTGCAAATTGTATAACTTAGTTGATGTAAATCTACATTCCAGGCCTTTAGCTATGCCTTCCAAAGATTTCTTCATTTCATCTGATGACATAATTTCACAGTCTATATTACTTGGTGATGGTAAAATTTTTCGTGATCTCATAAACCTAAACAGCGATTTTTTGTTCTTAAGATTCGATAGGTAATCATAGTGTTTCCTATCGTATGCTTCTTTAGCTAAAGAAACTGTGCGTTTAAATATTGCAGCGTAAAATTTGTAATCGGACCAATTTTGGGGGGACTGGTTATGCATAAGCTTCTTCCGAGCAGCCTGTCGTCGACGGTAATCTCGTGTACAATCTGAATTCCACCAAGGACTACCGGAAATGGACTTTGCAGACTCAACAACAAATTCTGCTTTTTTGTACGTCCTTTTAATTAATGCACTTAGCCTCATAGCTTTTATATCGTCTCGCTCATCCGAATGTGTGGTCAACGCATTTTCTAGATCTTTTTTAAATTTGCCGTAATTTATAAATAGTCGAGTCTGAGAACAGGATGAAGTTACTGGACAAGCAATCTCAAATATTACTGGCAAATGATCGCTGTTGGTGGCACAGTCCATGGCTGCCCATGACAAACTAGTGAGAGACGAACTTACAAAGCTTAAATCCAAGGCTGAACGGGATCGCGCACGAATAAAAGTAGGCGTTCTAGAATTAAGGCAAGACAGGCTGTTATCTACTGTCCAATCCCACAATCGTTTGCCACAGCTATCTGTTCGAAAGCCCCAACACGTATGATGGGAGTTGAAATCCCCCACCAGAATTTTATCTTTACACGGAGATGTAACTGCAGAGTCCAAACACCGAGTATCTTGTACCCCTGTAGGAAAGTATGCATTTATCAACAAGAAAGGCAGGCAGCCTGGCAAAGTTATTTCTAATGCAAAAATTTCGCTGTCCGGTGTCATATGCTTATATGCAATTTTTTTGCCTTGAGGCTTGTTCTATTATTGATAAAGAACGCTAGACCTCCGCCTTTCGATGGTCGGTCTAGCCGGAAAGATCTGAATCTACTTAATTGAAAAGGCTGATGCATTGAAAGCCAGGTTTCTTGTAGTGCAATAATATCTGGAGTGAATTTCGATGCCAAGTACACCAAATCAGTTACTGCTGAGTGAATTGATCGGCAATTCCAGTGAAGAATTTGAGTGAACCTATGGTTTTGATAAAATAGACTCTGTAACTGCCTTGCTTAAAATGCTTTCTTTTAAGAAAGCGCTTTTAGTCAGGCTATCCTTCTGGTACTTCTTGGTCTTTGAGTGGGTTGGCGAAGTACCTTTTTAGTCAAAGGGGATCTTGAGCGTTTTAACGATCGTGGATCCATCTCCATCTCATCTGAGTCCTGCACGTCATCTATATCTTCACCTTGATACTGTCTGGCAACGGCGGATGTACCTGCAGACTGAGTATCCTGAGATGAGATAACCGACACCTCCTCCTTTGATGGTCGTGAAGTGTCACTGTTTTGAGGTGTTAAGTTAACATTTTCTGCTGTGCTAACTATCTGTGCCATCTGGTTAGTGATGATTTGGGCCAGAGACTCGCAAAGTTTCCCAGCAAGGCGTTCCATCGCTTTTTCCATTGCCTTGTCGATCGCTTCAGCAATAGCAGCGGATAGAGACCCTTCCATTGATGGCATATGGCGAGCAGTAACACCAGCGTAACCTTGTGATCTCGTCTGTAATTCAGCTATTGCTTCTCTGCGAGAGCAACGTCTCCGTTCTGCTATTTCGAGAATTTGCAGCTCACGAGCCTTTGCGGCACAGCTTGCACAGTCTGCAGCATGAGCTTCGTTACAAAGGCAACACTTTTCTTCCTTACTTTGACAGTCACTAGAATTGTGATCCTCCCCACATACTCGACACCTGACATTAGACCTACAACCTCTTATGGTGTGCCCATAACGCCAACACTTTAGACATTGGAGAGGGCGAGGGGAAAGGGGTTCTACCTTGTAAATTAGAGGCCATGCCTTAATTTCTGATGGCCGAACTGTCCCTGCAAATGTTACTATGACAGTCTCGGTTGGTACTTTGTTCTTGTCTACCACACGTCCACACCGATAAACCGAAATAACACCTGCTGGAGAGAACAATTCTAGTATTTCAGATGGTGTCATGTTCACGTCTACGCCACGGACTAGACCTTTGGTGCATGCTAAATGTGGAGGAATGAATGCGCTCACCGAAGTGGATGCGAACATCGAACACTTTAGAAGGTCTTGCACACAGGACTGGTCTGGGGAAAAGCAGATTATACCCCCTCTGCCGAACTGACGGACCTCTGTGATGCTCTGGAAATGGGCCGTCACCGACCGCAATTCCGTCTGGATCTCTTTCGGGTTCTTCATTCGAATGACGCCGTCATTGGTAGGGACGAGAGCCACAGGAACAGAAGCGATGCCGTTACGCAAGAAAAGATCCACTGGCAACTCTTGGGGAGCAATGGAATCCGACCAGAGGAAAGTCCCTGGTCCTGGAGACGAAAAGGGCATCCTGTCCGGTCTGATCTGCACAAAAAACCCAAAAAGCAGCTACTCAATTCTTGGCCACTACCCCAAGAGCAGGCGAGCAACCGAGCAACCGAGCAGGCGAGCCGAGGAGCCGAGAACCGCCTAGGAACGCTGCACCGATAGCTTCGAAGCCCGAGCAGCACGTCTTCGTCTTCCTCTACCACGCACAAATAATGGCGAAACTAGCCGCGCAACAGCCAGATACCCACTACATGTCCGTGTCAATATAGTTATGGCCATGCAGGCTTTTGACGATTATTCTTTCAGGAAGTACCACATGGAGGACCTGAGGGGCCCAGACGGCGCCATTCTTGAAGAGATCGGTCTGCGCTTCCTCTGCGTCGGCAGAGAGACCAATGTTTGCCTCCTGGGCCAACTCGACGTCAGACGTCCAGACGACGTTGAGAAAGCCGTTCCCGTTGGTAAAGCCGGCGACAAAGCCGCCGCCAACGACGACAGCAGCAGCGAGGATGAGCCAGAAAGGAAGCGGCTACGAGAGGAGCAGTACGGGCTGGACGCAGTTATAGCCGAGTAATAAAACGTCTCGGCAGGGTGATGGTCTTCGAGTGAAACTCCGTAAAGAAAGCGACAAAATTGCAAAAAAGAAGGGCGTAAGGCCGGGCGACACGATATTCTCAATGCTGTGGACCTCGTATTTACAGGAGATTGGTGGGGAGGCGGGGGGGATAGACACTGAAGATCCATAAGCACCCTCCTCACCCCCGCTGTTCCCGCCTACGCCCCTGCCAAGAGTGTGCAGCAAGACGCGAATGTGAGCATCAATGAGCACCTGAGTCTGAGAAGCCGTGGGTATGAGGCGAGTGCGCCTCTATATGAGTGTGAGTGTGATTGTTGGAATGAGAACATGATGTAGTACCATTGCAACTGAACTACCTTCCTCCGGAAATCCGATGACCTCTCCAGTTTTCTGGGGTCACCATGTGAATGCACGCTGATGTGTGCGCGTATTGGGGGGCAGTTAAATGAGGCCAAGCATAAGTGTACACTGCGCAATGAGCACGAAGCGATGCGATTCTCCTGATCGCGCGTAACTGCTGATCATCTATCATCATCACTTTAACGCGTGCATCGAGCAACACGTCCAGTTGAAAACGTTTTCTATCATCGCGGTGCACTAGCACGAAACCGAAAAAGCCCACAGTAAACCGTAGGGTAGGGGCCGCCAACTCTGAAGGGCCGTAGCTCTCTAACGCCAGTTTTGAATTTTAGCAGCGCGTACAAACTGTATGTTTGGATCATTGGCAAAAGAAAGCGTCATCTAACCGTTTAAATAACGACAGCGCCGCTCCTGTGAATGCATAACCCAATACGTGGGGAGAAGGGGGAGGGGGGTCCTCTAATTATCTGAAGGGGCCGCCACACATGCAAAATTGAACCGTTTTCGGTTGAGGGGTGTCAACCCCCCCCCCCCCCCCCCTCCCCGCGGCACCGCCATTAGTGCGAGACGAGACATTGGTGGCGGCGGGAAGACCAGCGCTACCGACGCGACGGCATTTCCGCCGCCACCCCCATCCAAGATTGGAACCAACGGAACCGCCCGAGTGCGACGTGCGCATCTAGCCCCCAAGACAACGGCCTGTCTCGATCCCGCGTATTCTGTGCGTCGCTAGAGGCACTTTCCCGCCTACACCACAGAACACTTATGCTACCATTTACAGAAGGGAAACTGTGCCTTTGACAGTGTAACGGAAATAATGGTAGCGGTGGCGTTGTGAACTAAAGTATCCGACCAAGAGATGGCGCTGCGAAAACTGTCATCATCATTGCGTTGAGGCAATGTGGCTAGTCGCGGTGCGCGCCCGCTGGTTCTGGGCGTTTATTCACTCCTGTCCGGGGGTTGTATTCGCGCGCGGCAGCCTATCGTTACTACAAATATTTCCGTTACGTCGCAAGGTGACCGAAAGGCCTCAACTGGCAAAAAACACGCCAAGCAAGTAAGCTTGCATTGTTTATTGGCAATCGTGAATGTAGCAGTATACATGTAAACAAGCAGCACTGTCAGTTACAAAGTTGAACAATACATACAAGAAACAGAAATATCCATCTGCTTAATAAAATTGCCAGCTGAAACTGAGCAACTCTATGTCTCTTGGCTCGTTCATCATACCTCTTATAGTACGCAGAACGAAGCGTCAGACGATACTATTTACGATGGGTGACCCTTGCACAGTACTTGCGTACAGTGCTGCCCGTCCTCTTTCTCACTTACACATGCGCGTTTGACGATTTGAGCGGTAATAAACAAACAGCATCAAAGCTCGCAAAAGATGCAGTGCCAGTAAGATTAGCCTCAGCCCGACGTACTATTTTGACAACACACTGGCGAGAGCCACTCGGCGCTGAAAAAAAAAGTGAAACCACACTGTTGTGCTAGCTATTCCTGTACATAACGCGTTCTCGTTATTGTGCTCAATATCCTTGTGTTCGTGCCTGCGCGCCGATCTTTTTACGATGAATTCCGACCATTTAGCTCAACTTTCAGTTCAGCTAAGCTCATGTGTTCTGGGAAAACACCATTTACCGTATCATGTTGAAAAGGAAACTTGGTTCATGTTTCAAAAGAGGTTGCAGTGACAAACACTTCAGTTGAGTAACTGTTGGCGAATAAGGAAAGCCTTAGCCTGAATCCAACATTTCAGCAAGTGAACATTCCTGTAAAGGTTGTCACGGAAGACAAGTTTCGAGAAGTGAGCTACCGTTGCTCGCCCACTGTTTATCAACTGACGTATGTGATAGCGGATGCCTGCGCGTGTTCCTGAAAGCACTCATTTATAAATAAAAAAGAATGATGTACCAGCGGACAGCACCGACAATAGACTGCACATGATGTGTGTGCGCACAATAGAGACATTTGGAACAGTAGTATACTAGACAGCTAGGAAGTGCTCGAAGTAATAGTAGCAATGTTGGAAAAATAGGCAGTGAGTAATCATTTCTGTCAAATGTGTATAATTAGCTTCTTTGTTTAATTGCTATGTTTCGCACTGAAAAATAAATAAATTAGTCCATTTTTTCTGGTGCCAATGGTGCGTAATCGTGAAAGACACTGCTTAAACGATGGACGATTGCAGAAGCTGAATTTACATTTTCATTCTTCACTACCTCCTAACTGTCTGCCTCACTCTTAACACGGGTGTCACACAAAACTAATAAGGCGGCAATAGGGGCTAGATGGCATGTCTTCATGCTTGTGATGCGCTGCAGGTAGACACGGACCAGAAAAAACGAGAACAGCACAAGGTGTTGCACATCGCCCTCTGTTGTTCTCGTTTTTTCTGGTCCGTGTCTACCTGCAGCGCATCACAAGCATGAACACAAAACGAGCCTTTTTTGGATATATAGCTCACGCCAATATCAAAGAAATAGCAGTTATTACACATTCAAATCTTTAACATGCACAAACACTGGCCAACTCTATTGAACTCTGATTGTATCTGTTGAGTGCACTCATTTATCTTTCTGTTAAAAATAAACATACTTTTAAAAACTCCGTGTCATGTGTCAGGTCTGTTATCTAGAAAAATATTATTTGCTACTTGTCTCTGGTTCCACTTCACATACAAAACAAATTGCTTGCACAAATGCAACGGTGTTGTACCCTCTTTTCTGGATGTGTCCGTTCTGGATGTGTCCGAAGTTCATTGAATAAAACTAAACACTAAATTTTCAAATGCTTTACAAATTCAACAGCCTGTTTCATAGAACACTGCCCAAAATGTCCTTATGCACATGATTCTATTCTCCTACTCCCATCATCAATGTTATTTATTCCAGAGTAGCGACCCGGAAACTATTCTCCAGGTGACCACGACACGAAATGCCTTGTTTAATGAAGGCACGAGTGTTTGCACACAGTTTCCTATTTTACAACCTTCACAATGCCCTCCCTACAAGCAATCGGTACACATAACTCTTTGTTTCAGCACTACTGTAGCTTTCCCTGCCATTGCTTTGCAACAGCCTCCACAATTGCAGCAAACTATATTCACTGGGAAAAACAAGTGCTGCTAAATATGCACTACTACTGGCCCACTTGCTACCAAGTTAGATGTGATACTCTATGCAAAGTTTCACAGGTAGATTAAAGTACAGTATGTGCACCCCATCACATGCACTATCCAAGAAATTTGAAGCCAGCACATTTCCTCTAAACTGAGTAATTCATGAAGCAAGAAGCAATAATTTGTGGACCCAATTTTGTACTGCTTCAACATACCGTACACTATCACTGCTTTTCAGTATAAGGCTTGCATTTGTCCGCCTGGTAAACTTTGGTGGTGGATAGGCGACTCTTGAGCTTCTTACGACTTGGTGTGGGTAGCTTGGAAACCAATGATCTCTCTTTTGTCCAGTTTTCTGAGAAGAAAAAAAATTGAGTCATGAGAAAAAGCAAGAAAGAAATGATGAAAGAAAAAAAATTGGTTCGATAAGTAAAGTGTCCGCAACCATACCTTGTGAGGATTTGGGACGACGAATTTACTTTCAGTAGTGGAACATCCTCTGCTGACTTGAGGTAGGTTCAGAGATAAAGCATCCGAGCGTGTGCTGACATGAGCAGTTTCTTGGAGGCTGTGGTTGGGTTGGAAGAGGAAAAAATAATGATTACTATGGTAGAAGCGTGAGTGGATTTGTGATTCATGTCTGAGAAAAATGTATATGAGAGCACTGCATGAGAAAATAAGTGTGCACATAACATTGCCTTGTTGTGAATTTGTTTTAGTGGTGACCTTCAGTGGACCGTGTCTGACCAAGCCTCAATTAGAGGATACTAAGTTAGTTAATTTCCCAACTCTATAAACTACATGGTATGTGCAAATGTAATATGTATGATTGTAAACTTACGAAAATGTATGAATGCATATACATACTATAAGTTCACTTGGCTCTATCATGCATTGGACTTATGAGCATTTATCTCAGAAGACTAATTTGTGCAGAAATAGGTGAAACTTATGCTGTGATCTGTCTTACAAAGTTTAGTGGTAAAGATATTTTTTGCAAAAGTGAGAACGAAGAAAATATTCTTAGAAAATGTCATTGTAATCCACAAGCGGTGCATCCGATCAGCTGGACGAGTCGTAAAACCTTTTGAAATGACAAAAACCGTAGCGCATGCAAAAAAAAAAGCTACGTTCAAATGCAAAGCAGTCCATTTTCACTCACCGGTGTGCACACCCACATGGTGCATGCTTATTCCGTTTTCGTAGATAGTCTCCGAGCTCCTTGCTGGCATTGAATTTTCACGCTGGCAGCCGGTGAAGCGCCGCAGCTGACGTGATTCACAGGCTTTAGACACGTTCGCTTTGTGGCAGCAGCATGTAAAATTTGGCGCACAAACTCGCATTGCTATATCAAAACTGATTTAAAACGGAGCTGCGTAACGCCGATCAAAGAAAACGACCGCGGTACAATTTTAATGAAATAACCGACCGAAGCGCAATCGATGCCAATGGGCTGCTGCTTTTCGAGCGTCAGTGTAATCTCAATACTTGTCCTCAAACAATCAAGCTCTTGCATTAACTCTAGAAGTAACACAAAAACTGGTCCCTACTATCTGTATGCAAAATGGCACGGTAACTAAGCTTTTAACAATCTTCTGATACATTCTGAAATAAATTTTTGGCCGCGTTGAGCGCCCCTAACACGGAAAATGCGAACTAACTTATCCGACCGCTAAAAGAGGAGTCAGTAGCTCCACTCTCCGCGCATATCGATGGAACTCGCCGCGGTTGATTTTTTCGCCCTCTGCGGCGATCGCTGGAACTTGAGACTTTCCGGGGCCTGCCTACACCTCCGGCACGCGGCAAGTGCGGCAGCATTCGGTTCAACTCCGCACAACCACTGGGCTCTCTGCAAGCCTTTATCGCAAGGCAGGTATGACGACAACTTCATTTTCCGTTTAATGCTATCCTATACTAGCCCGCGTAAATATTAAACATGTCACGGAGAGGCTAAGTACGTTGCTGTTTTGCGTTGCTAACGCAGGCGATTCGCCATATCCAGTTGATCGTCATGCAAATCGAATACGGTATTTTCTTCTAGAAATAGTGGTTCTTTTCTTCGAAGTGAGGGCGACTCGATTTCGAATATGGTAAGTGATAGTTTTGTAGGCACGCGGCAAGTGTAAAACGCACCTAAGACGCATGCGTCGAATTCGAAAACCGCAATGTGGTGACTAGCCATCATAACCGCCACACCGCCATAGCCGCGATCTAGAAAAATGGACGCGATCTAGAAAAATGGACGTGCCCACTCCAACAGAGGGGCCGGCCGGCAAGCCGGAGCATTTTGGTCGCCGGAGTTTCGGCTGTTCACCTTGGCTGGATTGTAGGATATGTGCGTTCACGCAAGCGAGTTGCTGCATTGAATAACCGCTTATAACCCTGTTTTGAATCTTTCGTCATAGCACGTAGAAGGGGAATGGTTTGCGTTGTTGCAGTCGGCCCTTGATCAGCTGACGCTGGACGCAAAGCACCCTCTCACGTTTATACCCACCTCTCTGCGTGCCCTTAGAATTCTTTGCTTTTCTGCCATTTAATCCCGTCTCTTTTACCTTAAACGCCGGCCGCGTCACTGTAACCTTTTTTAAGCAAACCTCGTTATTACTATTTCGGTGGCGGCATCGTACGCGAAAAAATCAAGGCCCTTTCATAAAGAAAGATGTTTTGACGCGAAGCTTTCTCCTGTGCAAACTGAATCAAAGTCCAAAGCCAACGACCACGCCACGAATCCAAGATATGAGGAGCGACCCGATGCGATGCTTATATGCGATTTGATTGCTCGTATTAGGTTTGTATTTCTTTAACATTGAAGTTAAATGAAGACACATTTCGTTAGTTGTATAGCCTGTATTTTAGATCACGTAGCCATTGATTACACGCAGATATTCGCACTTGCACGGAGGACTAGCACTTGCACAGTGTTGCCTTGTGATCGCTGTTGCAGACGGCCAGAGGCTCCGCGTAACGTGCACAGCCTGCTTGCAAACGTCAAATCAATGCAAGAACGGTGTCGCATCGTCGGTCTTTGCACTCATTTTTGGCTTATTTTTGTCTATCACAGACAAGATGACAACGTATCAAATATTTGCTATATCAAACATATACATAGATATTATATATATATATATATATATATATATATAGCTTATATATATATATTATATATATATATATATATATATATATAAAGTTAAGGATACTGTACTGATGTAGGTAAATGAGGAAACACCGAAATTCTACTTTGAAGATGCGATTTTTCCGATAGACAGAGTTTATTTCACATATTTTTGAGGACATGGCTGTATTTCTGATGGTTTCTGAGCGCGCGGCGGCTGCACGCCAGTCGCGCGCGTAGTTGCGCATCGATGGCCGTGACGTCAAGCGTCCTCCGCAGCGGAAGAAGGCGGCGCGCTTTCCTGTCCTGCTTAGAGTTACTGTATATGCTAGCTTTAGGTAGCAGAGTTGCGCATAGGTCCGGCTAGCAACCACCGCTATGCGGTGATGTCGCACTCCGTTTTTGCAGGCGACATGCCTACCGTGTCGCCGATAAACATGTCTGGCGTGTCGAAGGCCGGCGATGAACTTGGCCGTCGATGTCTAGTGTTAATTGAGTTCTCTGCAGCGGCGGCGTCGAGAAATACAAAAATTGGCCCGAGCGTCAGCTTCTCTGCAATGCATGGTTGCTAGCGGCGTTTGGAAGACAGATGCGCAACTCTGCTACCTGAAGATAGCATATACAGTAACTCTAGTACTGCTATTTCTCTTTTGCCACCTCTCCTTTACATCCAACTTTCCACAAAGCCACTGAGAGATACCCCATCCGAGAGCTGCGGGTACCGTTAGTACTGGTTCTAGGAACCGTAGAGCGAGCGGAGCGGTTCGAGACGCGAGCGAAGGCTGGAATGGTTAACACGCCCATTTCCACTGAAGTTGAACGTCATCACCTCTAGTGCACGGCGCGGCCGACAGGCGCCGGAGTCTGCAAAAAAAAAAGCAAAGCGTTAAATTAAATTTTTTGCTCCAGTTTACGCCTGAAAACAAGGTTGTTTTAACCAGTTTCAGCACCCAAAACTTTGAAATGGGCTGGAAATCTCGGCGGCAAAAGTTTTGTTCAGTATTTCTTCAAGTCATGGCTTACTGAGGTCGAGCTATGTTAGGTGATTGATGTGCTATTTTTTTACAGGCATCCGGCTATGGCAAAAGCCAGAAAAACCGACGTGCCTAACAGTCCACCAGCCTGTTCAAAGCTCTCGTAGAACAAACTGCGAGAATCGGAGGCAAGATTCGCCTCATCGACAGCAGACAAAGGGTTAGTAATTTGGGTGCGTCATACGTTTATGAAATGTTATAAAAATTTCCTATTCTCGTTGTTCAATCCAAGTTATTTTTGAGTCATGAAAATTCCTGCTTTCTATTGCACATTTTTTTCCGTATCTTACTGAACTTTATATGAGCATAAACAATCGCATTTCAGTAATGTGCAACATAATACACCTTGTGGAAGTTTAGAGGTTATTACATGGTCTCTTCTTGTTGTTTTACGAGAGCAGTAGCTTAATAAGCTAACCTGCATCGGCAGTTTCAGATGTGTGTCGAACTGTACGTGATCCGAAAACCCTGTCTGAACCGGAGTTTTAGCCGGAAGTAAAGCCGAACCAACATTCTCAGAACGTGCCGGAACCCGATTTTAGCCTGACCGAAAAAAAGTAATAATGGTAACTAGTTCAGCTTATAAATGGTTCAAACATGCAGAGCGAGAACGGAGCAGACAACATATAGCACTATTCATCGTCGCCTTCTCCAACTAGCAGATCATGATGGCTAACGAGTGCAGTAGTCTACGCCGAATGGCAATGCACTGTAGATATGGGCTCAAAGCTATGCGGATATGTACGCCTAGATGCTTCCACTCCTGAACTAACCATACCACTAGCTTTGCGCAGCCGAACATTGTTCAATGGAGCTTCCCATAATCCCAGACTCCCAATATGGCTGCTAAATATCTCTCAACTATCTAAGTCATCTCACTACACTGCACTAACCCTACTGCCATGCCAAGGCTTGTTTAGTTAATGGTGACCGATTAGGACAGCACAAGACAGACTACTTAATAATAAATTAATTTCATTACTGTACGAGCGACGAGCGATACTCCTTGTTTCCCTTGTAAACCTTTGAGAGTTTTCGCCGTACATGTACGGCATCACCTGCATCATCATCAGCCTGTCTACGCCCACTGCAGGGCAAAGGCCTCTCCATGTTCCGCCAATCAACCCGGTCCTGT